>NW_017307988.1:282448-305119 GCF_000935625.1 Nanorana parkeri
ACACACACACACACACACACACACCCACACACACACACACACAAACAGGGTCCATGGCATGGAGCCCCCCACTGACCACCAGGCCAAGGTAAGGCGACATAGTTTTTTAAGAATAATATCCGGGGACATTTTATCCCTGGGTACATAAAATAAACCTTTTTTTTATATTCACCTGATCCTTGGATCCACTTTAAACGTGTGCTTTAAATTTCCTAAACCAATACATACATTCACACTACTGTTACATGGATGGCAAAAGTGGCAGACAGGGGCGGGGAGAAGGCAGGGAAGAGGGAGTGCGGGGCCAAGTTGCTGCACCATGGGCCTCTGGGTTGTACATGCCCCCTGGGCTAAAAGTTGCCAGACAGCCCCTGGCGCACGCGCACACTGCTCGTTCAGCATTGCGGTCATCGCAAGTACGATCTGCCTGTCCAAGATAGGCAGATCGTACGTTTTTTTATTACTTTACAACCATTGCAAGACTAAGGTCATGCGATGGTTGTAAAGTGTATGGCCACCTTTCAGTTTGTGAAATCTGCTCAGTCATATCTGACTCCTGGCCATTCTATGGGTCAGCTTTCTGGCACCATGTCTGATGTGCTTCAGAGCCAGAGAATATTTCCTTGCAGAGTTTGCTACGAGTTAGGTTGCCAGTTCTTTCTTTAATCCTCCCCATTCACACGGGCTTGGATCCAGTGTGCAGAATATGATAACATGTTCATAGCCAATTTCTACACATACACTAGGGCCAATTTAGGCAGGAGTCAACTGACCTTCCAGCATGTCTTTGGTGTGTGGAAGGGAACCAGAGTACCCATAGAAAACCCACGCAAGCCCAGGGAGAACATGCAAACTCCATGGAGATAATGTCCTGGCCAGGATTCCAACCAAAGACTCCAGTGCTGCAATCCATAAGTAGTAACCACTAACCCATTGTGCTCTGCCATCTGGCTATATATCACAACCAATTAGTAACCAGAGTGCAGAGGTGAGCTGTTTGGAGATTGGTCATCTGTCAATACAGATTTGTGGATGTGAAGACAGCAGGCAGAAGAGGGGAGCTGGGAAAGGTTTACAATGAGATAGGTTATGTACTATATACAACATGTGTGGTTTTCATGTGATACAGACAATTGGATGTCTGGACCAATTATTTGATCCTTTACAAATGGAACATTTGCCTGCATCAGCTTCCTCCAACAAAAAATCATAACTAACCAAAGGCTCCATTCACTGTACTACCAGCTTACAAGGGTCAGAATGTTCCAACCCCTCTCACTGCTTTCTGCTATGATTTGATCCCTCAGATAATGATCTAAATAGCAGTGAAAATCAGATTATTAATTGCTACAATAAATTTAGAATGGCAGATTGATTGCTGTAAGGCCAACATTAGAACGGAATTTATTACAGAGGAACTCCAGGATTTTAAAAAATCAATGAGCAGTTAACCCTTGCAATGCAGGGGTACCCCCACTGCGAAAATAACAAATATTCACGCGCTCCTCGATCCCCCTAGACCGGTCCACACCGCCTCTTCTCCCCCAGGCTTCTGCCGAGTCATATAACACATAGAGAGGTGAGCAGTTAATGCAGCAGGACCGACAATTGGATGAATATGTCTTTATTCTGTCCCCTAGAGAAAAAAGGAGCAATTAACCTTTGCAGTGGGAGGGTTAATTTTTAAAAATCAAGGAGTTCTTCATTGAAACGGTGAGAGATGTGTCCCCTGCAAAGAGTTTACTTAAAGGGGACCTTGCATTCCGTGTCATATCTGCTTAATCACCGATACCCCTCACATTCTCATTGGCTGCCCAAAAAAGCGTAAAACAAATCCTGTAGTGCAATAAAAAAAGTTATTTAATATATTCAGCATATCTCCGACTTCTGAGGCTAACTTCACCTTCCCTCCAATCAGATCTCAGGCAATGTCCTGTACCCAAAATTCTCACAAGATAGCACTACAGTATAGTGCAGTAGGATCTTCTCATAAGATTTGGGCTACTTGACATTCCCAGAGATCTTGCCGGAAGGATGGTGACTTCACCCTCTGCTAAGTGCAGTGGGCTGATGCTGGGGGTAACTTCACCATCCCTGCAATCGATCCCAGGGAATGTCCTGTACCCTAATTCTCACAAGATAGCACTACAGTGCAGTAGGATCTTCTCATAAGATTTGGGCTACTTGGCATTCCCTGAGATCGTGTCGGAAGGATGGTGACTTCACCCTCTGCTAAGTGCAGTGGGCTGATGCTGGTGGTAACTTCAACATCCCTCCAATCAGATCCAAGGGAATGTCCTGTACCCCAATTCTCACAAGATGGCACTACAGTACAGTAGGATCTTCTCATACGATTTGGGCTACTTGGCATTCCCTGAGATCTTTCCAGAAGGATGGTGACTTCAAATCAAACACCTGTAATTCAAGAACAATAAACAGTGCAAATTGAAATAAAAAGGGCATGAGGGAGATAACAGGTAGAAAGTGAGCGATTTAACAAGGTCAACACACTGTACAAAAATGGCAAAAGAAAAAAAAAAGATGGGGGAACCTGGGCCATTCACAGGTGGTTAGATGATCAGAAGTCCATGGGATCCCCCGTCTAGGAGATTCACGAAGCTTACCATCGATAGGACCATACAGAACGTATATGAAAACATAACCACAGTTTCCTAACAAAGCAGCCGAAAACAGGGAGAAAAGGGGGTAAGACCTGAGGGTCCTCGGTGGGTCAGCTTGAGGTGAGTAAACCGGAAATTGTGAAAAGGCGGCGGGGGGGATTGGTGTTGGTACAAGTAGAAATAGAAGGGTAAGAGAAGGAAAGCAGAGCAGTAGCAAAGGAAAGGGGCACCCACCTCAATTAACCAGGGAAACCAATAGGGGTCATGAAACCCATCCAGGTGGGTACTGTTGTCATGGAGGGGGTAGCTCATTGGGGGAGTCCCCAGACACTGAGCACCAGCACGACTTGTAGGTATCAAAATGTTTGAAAAGTATCCATCCAGTGCATACCCGCAAGTTCTTATCCAGTTCTTATCCATGGTGTCCTCCTTACCATCTTGTATTGTATTGTAACTGTAATGTCTTCCTTATATTGTAAAGCGCTGCGCAAACTGTTGGCGCTATATAAATACTATGTAATAATAATAATAATAGAGTGTGTGGTCAGCCTGGAACTGGTTCCCTGCTGTGGATTCACATGGCCCTGTACACACTTGCTGCGTGCGTGAATGTGTGCGCCTTTCTATGCAAAAAGCATGTGTCGAGCCTGCAGCGCCATTACATGTCTTGTTGTGTGGTAACATGCAGCAAATTCACAAAACCATGCAGTTTAAAAAAAAAAAAAAGCATGAATCTCAGAGCTCAAACTGCTGCATGAGCTTCTTTGCCGCGCACGTCACTCATACAGCAGCCTATTGAAATGAACAGGTTGCCCCATGCCACGTGTTACGCGTTCACGTGTGCGCCAAGTGGGAATAGGGCCCAAGTGCCAGATTCTTATGTATTTGATGAATTTCCTGGCACCTCATAGCGCCCTCCAGCTGTATCCTCTTCATAGATGAGGCTGCTGGTATATTGTGCTGGAGTTTATATGGATAAAGTAAAAAGTCACTTCTGGAGTATTTTAATGACAACCTTCTGTGCCTCCACTTCTGAGGTTCCCATCTGTTTAGTTCCTTGGAGTGGCCGGCCCCGCAGCTGTCCTGATTAACAGTATGGTCTCGCCAGACTCCTGCATGCCAGCGCCCGTAACCATGGCAACGTGGACTCTAAGACAAGATGACAAACAAGGCTGGAGAAGGCCCCAGCCGAGTGAGAATGGAAAGCAGCTGGCACCTGGTCATGTCATCCCCCAGTGCTCAGCACTCCAGTCTGAGCTGCGCTTCCACTTCACCAAGAAAGTGGCTTTCAGAAAATCACTCAAGACTTTAAAGTTTCGTCACTGCAAAGCGGACCCCCTCAGCCCGAAAGAGGACCTGGAAAGAACTGAGACCAGACACAGACATTAGATAACAGTCTGCAGAAGCAGGAGACTCCGAGTCATGGGATCCAAGGAAGAATGTGTATACAAAATATCTTTCATCAGTGAATGTTTTTAGTTGTATTCTGTTGGAATAATTATACCATGAAAAGATGATTTGTCCATAAACAAGCATTTTAATATTATCTGGCATGGTACCATGTGGATTTGGGCAAGCAATGTATAAGCTCTACGGCTGGCCCTAAAGTATGTGAAAGTTAGGGTTGCCACCTGTCCAGGATTCACCCGGACAGTTCGGGTTTTGAATGCTGTGTCCAGGTTTCATGGCAGCAGAAACCCAGACACAAGATGTCAGGCAGACAGGGGCAACCAAAATTAAGATAGGGGCTACAGGCCTCCCACTGAAAATAGTCTCAACTGTGATAATTACATATAAATGGGTGGCGCTATTTACATATGAATACGCCACAACTCATTCTCCCCCAAAAAAGTCCACGCGTCGCTAGAGTGTGTTCGGGATTTGCTTGAAGAAAAGGTGGCAACCCTAATGAAAGTAGAACTGAAGTTTTCTATAAAGGGAGGGTTATAATCCCGGACAGCTTTGTTTTGCCATCTGTGCCACACTGGGGACATTTCCTGTCTGATAGCCACACCAGGAAGTGAGCGAAAAACCCCTTTTGTCATCAGGGTCACCAAAGGTAGTGCACCCATTGCAAGATTTCCAGTCTATTACTGTTCTAGTGACAACACAAAGTTTGTGATTTTCTTGCACTTTCAGTGATAACGGTCACCAGGACAAATAGAGGGGGTGAATCTCCCCAACGGGGACACAGACATTGCTGCCTGTAATAGAGATAAAGTGTTGTCACTATCTATATGTGATACCATGTTTATCTGACCTTAATAAACTATGGGAACATAAAGTGTACTCTGGTGTGCTGGTGGCTTAACCTTCAACACATATCTCTGTCTCCTAAAGCTGGCCATACACTGTTAGGATTTTGGCAAAGTCCTGAGGCGTGTTCAGTTCCTTAGCTAAGCGCTGAGTAGCTGTTCGCTGCAGCAGCTTCGCTGAACGCTTTGGCTGCACAGTTCTAAGCAAAGGATTCAGTGTTAAACTCTGCCATTTGTGCAATTTCAACTCATTTTCATTCACACTCATCTACCAAAACATTAAATTGTAGGTTCCCACACTGAATTGATTTCCTCCATCAGGTTTTAGGCACCCTTCTCCATCGCCACCAGTTTTGCCCACAGTTAAAATGGTCACAGTTGCTCTGTCCCCGCACATCTATCAGACTCAGCGCTCAACAGCCACATTCACTTCCGCTGCGAGTGCTAAGTTAGCAGTGCTCAGCGCTGACTATGGTGCCCATACACTTTACAACCCTCGCAAGACTTTTGTCTTGCGATGGTTGTAAAGTACTTAGAAAAACGTACGATCTGCCCATCTTGGACAGGCAGATCATACCTGCCATCATCACAAGCCCACCCCCCTGAGGGGGGGGGGGGGGCTTCCGATGACTGCAATGCTGAACGGTCAGTGTGCGCGTGTGCACACCGGCCCATTCGGCAGTGATCTCTCGATCATGCTAAAATAGGGTTGCCACCTGTCCAGGATTCACCCGGACAGTTCGGGTTTTGAATGCTCTGTTCGGGTTTCATTGTAGCAGATACCCGGACACAAGGTGTCAGGCAGACCAGGGGCAACCAAAATTAAGATAGGGGCTACTGGCCCCCCACTGGAAATAGTCTCACCTGTAATATTTGCATATGAATGGGTGGCTCTATTTAGATATGAATAACCCACGACTAATTCTCCCCAAAAAATGTCTGCGCGTCTCTAGAGTGTTCGGGTTTCGCTTGAAGTAAAGGTGGCAACCCTATGCTAAAAACCAGGCGAAAATCGTCCGATTCTCGGCTTGTTTTCCAACATGCTCGATATACAAAAGACGTGCGACCGTACATTAGAAACGGTCGCAAGCCTTCCATACACTGCACGGTCACCTTTACAGCACTGCGTTCAGCGGAGGTTTGCTAATTTAGCATTCGCAGCAGCTGAGCAACTGAACGTGTCTCTGTTCTGCAGCTTTGTTCGCTTCAGCAGCTTCACTGACTACTCTGGCTGCACAGTTCTAAGCAAAATTGCGGAGGATTCAGTGTTAAATTCTGCCATTAGTGCAAATTCTACTGTTTTACAGGAGGAAACTCAGTATTCACTTTTTCCTTCACACTAGTCCACCAAAACATTAAATTGTGGTTTTGCTCCATCGGGGGTCAGACACCCTTCTCCATCAATGCCAGGTGTGCCCACAGTTACAATGGCCGCTGGTGCTTTGTCCCCCACCTTCTCCTACTATGCACGTCACACTCAGCGATCCATGGTCACACTCACTTCCTTTGTCAGCGCTAAGTTAGCAGTGCTGAGCGCTGACTTGCAGCACAGCATTTAGAGGCAGTTTGCTAACTTGGCACTCGCAGTGGCTGAGCAAATGAACGCGCCTCTGCTGAACCACCTGAAATCCAAGCTGTGAGTGGCCTTGTTGCCACCACTCCATTCAACAAAAGTCAGTTCAGCTTATTTGTGCTTCTCAGTTGTCACCCTGTCACATAGGCATTCACTAGAGACTACAAGTGGCTGTTTCAACGCACACTGCACAAGCACGGTCCACTGTTGTCATCATTATCAGGAAATCTGGCCTAAGGAATGCTATGCGGCCACTGCTGGAGTGCATGCATGTTGATGGGAAGGGGCTGCAAAGAGGTTGAAGGAAATCAGCAGCACAAGGATGCAACACTGAAAGGAAGCTGACACACGTCGGCTCTATTGATTGAGATCTGAGCAATCACATCCCACTGTTTAAGATCTTCTCCCTGCAGAGATTATAGCTCAACTGCACTTAAACAAAAACAAAAAAAACTTTATAAAGAATTGAATTTAAAGTCCACGTATACCCAATATTTTAGGTTTGAATTGAGCAAAAGAAAGAGGTGCACCGAAATAGAAATTTAAAAAGCGAAATCGAAATAAAAAAAATTGTCAGGCCGAAACCGAAAATGTTTTTATTTTAATTTTTTCAAATTTTGTATTTTTATTTATAAACTTTTTATTTTTTTTATATTTATTTATTAATTTATTTTTTATTAAATATTTTTATTTTTTACTTTACTTTTAGGGGCTTCGGGGAAATATTGGGGGTCTAAACAGACCCCTGATATATTGAGAACATACTATGGTTACTATAACCATAATTATGAATGAACAGGGGGGTATGTAGATCACTTCACATTCATTCATAATTGAGGATATATTAACCATACCATATCCTCAATTATCTACAAACACTCCGTGATCGCTGAGTGTTTGTACCCGCACTCCTCTCTGACACGCTGTCACAGGAGGCTGAGTGAGCGGTGCGAGAGGAGAGCCCAGCCTCCTGTGACAGCGCTGTCTCCGCCCCCAAACCGCTCTGATAGGCGGCCAAGCGGTTTGGGAGGAGAGCCCCCGGCCGCTCACAGCGCTCGCCGGCTGTCACTTTCTCATCTCCCTGCTGGGACACAGAGCAGCGCCCAGTGGGGAGGAAAAGAACCAGGGATGCTCCGACATATCGGCAGGAAAATGGCACTTTCGGCATTTAGCCAAAAGTGCAATTTTCGGCCGCTATGTTTCGGCGGCCGGAATATCGGTGCATCCCTACAAAAAAAAAAAAAAGGAATAGAACTAGTAAAAAGATTGTCCCTAGGACAGTAATTTAAGGAGCATCTCTCTAACAGCACAAACAGAAGTAAAAATGTGGGTTTTTTTATATGTTAAATAGAATACTAGAACCTCTGTTAGCTTGTATTGTTGTCAGTTTCCTTGTTGCAGATTTTCTCTCACTTCCTGTCTGGTGAAAGGTTGTTTGTAGAACAGAAAGTGAGGGAAAGCCTTTCCAACAGAGCCCTGGATAGCAGTAAAATCTGAACGAGGTAAGCTTTCTCCAGTCTATTTAAAACTTAAATAAAAAAGTTGTACTGAGACAGGAGTTCTGCACTTCTGACAATGCTAGGTACTTGATACACTGACTTCCTGGCTTCAGTAGTTTGAGTCACCAGCCTGGCACAAGTACGCAGATCAGTAAGAGTAAAGTCAAAAGCTGTCCTCTATATTCTTACTGTAACTCAGAATAACAGTTAAACCATTATATTCAGATAGGTCAGCAATGGCCACCCCCGTTCTTCTTTCAAATGTTCCCTAATCCTTTAGATACATACAGAAAGCCTGGCATTACCTATACAGTAATCAAGTTTTTCATAAAGACATTGCTGTAGTGGAGCAGTCCAGCAGCCTCCCTTTGAAGCCATCCGGTGATCTGAAAAGCCCTGCTTCTGATGCAGTCAAGGAATGGCCAAACACTCAACGTAGACTCCAGGGTGGAAAAAGAAGTTTCTTAGAGCCATCTGATTGAAACCTGCTTTGATAGTTGGAATCTGAGAGAAAGTAGGGAAAGAAATGATCATATACAGAATGGCCTTCAGTAAGGTGCTATCTGGATGCTGGGCACAGTGAATTCAGATTAAGGAAACCAAAGTAGACTTTTTGACTTTGGTGATATTGCATTTACTAGTTTCACATTGTTTTAAGCCAAAAATGAAGTCCACAAATAAAAAAATACTGGAAATGTATGAAGTCTCTGCTAAGGAATAAAGAAAATCTTCACCTAGCTTCTAAAATTTGTTTTTATTATCTGTACCGCATGCAGTGTACACCCTGGACTCATTCCTGGAACCTGTAAGATGTTGGGGATGATACAGTTCCTGTGTGCATGTGCAGGAGTTACATTGTCAGTGCCTGCTCATTGGAAAAACAGGAGCAATGTGGGACCTAGAAAATGTGCCAGAGAAGATGGCAGGTGGAGGAAGTGGCTACAGTGAGCCTGGACGTTACAGCACTGGAGGAGCTCACACCAGCATGCTTAACTGACATATGAAGCAGTCATATTACTTACCGTTCAGGAGCCCTCTAATGATATCCAGATCTGAAGTGTTACAGGGTGCATAGTGCGGTGCCTGTATTGTAATGGGGTACAGAGTGGAAACAGTTGCTACATGTAATGAGTTTCATGGTGTGGTGTACCTGGTGTATTTGGGGGTAAGCAAAGTGCACTAGGGTGAGGCTCCTTGTCTGGATCCTGTTCTATCAATCTGTAGAAGGTCACATCACAGCTGGCCTGAAGATCCAGTAAAGAAAGGTTATACACTAAGGACGTATTATAATCCTGAATGGGGAGTACAGATAGAAGCTGTTGGTCACTAACACCCACTTTCTGTAAACCACTTCCTTTTCCTCCACTGCTGGACCATTGTCTTGGTTGACATATCTGTATTATGATGTTGGTATGCAGAGGCTCAAATGTTTACCATGATGTAACAGCATCCAATAAAAACTTAGCCATGGTTTGCCACTCTCTCAACTGATTGATTTTGATATTTATTCTAGGCTCTTTATTCTGTTGAGACATCCCTGCGGTGAGGTAATGGATTTCAGCATACAGGACCCATTTTAATTTTTGCAAGGTCCCAATTTGTCTAAAACCCAAACTGTACAGAGCAATGTGAGGTCCGTCAACAGGAGAGGGGAAGAGAGGTAAAAAATTGGACACCTTTCCTGTCTTAACTTAGGACAGGTGAAACATACCCCAATGTCTCCCTTTACTCTCCAAAGAGTTTTAACTCCTTCGTGACTGACAACGTAGTGTACTTCGCCAGCATCGGGGCTGTTTAAACAGACTCCCGGTGACTTTTGCCGCCGGGACTCTGTTTAAACTTGTAGAGCCGACTGTCGGCTTTACAACAGAAGCAATCCTGGCGACTTACCTGTCGCCAGATCGCTTCTGCGTCCCAGGCTTTTAAAGCGTCTTCTATGGACTTTTTGGGGTACTGGGGTTTTTCACCGTTTTACGGATGCACGCAATTTGTAACCTGGGCATGTTGGGTATCGTTTTACTCGTTGTAACCTCATCTTTTATATTTCATTTAAAAAATGGGTATTTTGTTGTGTTTTGGGGCATTTAATTAAATTTTTCACTAAATATTAGGGTTTAAAAAGGATAATATTGCGCAACATAAAAATTTGCAACTACCACCATTTTATTCTATAGGGTCTTGGCATTCAGAAAATATATAATGTTGGGGGGTTTTAAGTAATTTTCAGGCCTAAAATTTGGAATATAACATGGGTACAAAAAATGGAAAAAAGGCCTCAGTCATGAAGGGGTTAAAATAATATTCCACCTTCTGTACCATATTTCGGATGCAACATGAAGCATGGTCACATCCAATGTTTACATAACTATATTACTACTAAGTAGTGTCAAGTTGATGTCAACTCCTGCTGACTGCATGGTCCTCTGTCTGGGTCTTAAGTCTTCACAATGAACATGACATGCTCATTTCTGTGACCACATTCTCTATATTACTGGGTTGTCCTCTTTTCACCTTCAATTTTTCAAAGAATAATTATATATACCAGTAAGTTGGTTTATTGCATATGTCCAAAATCAGACATCTTCAACTTAGTCATCTGGGCTTCTGCTGAAAGGTTGGGCTTGAATTGTGGCATTTGTTTTGCTTGTGGCTCATGATATTTGTAGAATTATTCACCAACACCATGGATCAATGGCATAATACTATTCCTGTCTTGCTTCTTCACTGTGCTGCTTTTACATCCCTAGGATGACGGAAAATTGCATAGCCAGAACAGTTAGGCCCTTATGTACTTCTAGACACATTTGTACTTTTGGAGATCTATTCTACAGCTTTCATTCTTGTTGCATCATGCAATTACTGCAGATTGGTCAGCTGCACATTCATGCTGGGAATCTGTTTTATTACATTCCAATTTTATTGGATTTAGATCTGGTGACTTGCCTACTATCAGTGTGCTTCATCAGAAATCAAGATTCAGCAAAGCAGGCTCCATTTTTCCAATCCGCAACTGTCCAGTCATGGTGAGCCTGTGCCAACAGCAGCCTCGGCTTTCTTTTCTGACACAAGTGGAACTCAACGTAGTCTTCTGCTGTTGTATGCCATTGTGCCCATTATGGAAATTCTCTTGGGCTGAGTGAACAAATCCACGTCGCGCTAAAAGGTGCACTCCCAGCATCAAAGTGCGCCAAGCACAAACAATTCTGTCGTGCTTAAAAGCACGTTGTATTAAAGTGACATTAAACCCTCAGATTTTTTAACATAAAACAATACTGTAATGTGCGCCTTACTGTAATCCATGGTAGTTTCCCTTCTCTTTGCTGCTCTTCCTTTTAAATCTGTATCTGTTCTCATGCTGGGCAGAACTTCTGTTTTGCAGCAGACTGCCTTGTCTCTGGAATGGCTACATGGTGTCTGTGTGTAGGTTTGCAACCTGAGCCAGCACTACAGGAAGAGGCACTCAGCTGCAAAGGGAAGTTCTCCCCAAGCATGAGAAGACATGAGGATTTAAAAGGAAGAGCAGCAAAGAGAAGGGAAACAACCATGGATTACAGTAAGGCACACATTACAGTATTGGTTTATGTTAAAAATCTGAGGGTTTAATGTCACTTTAACCTCTTTTGTACAAGAAGTACTCCCTATTCTTTGTACAAGAATAGGGAGTACTTCAGTAGTGCCATGTAGAGTCAGACTAGATGCTGCTTCAAGCTGGAGTTTCTGTGTCCAAGTGTGTCTGACCACCAGTTCCTCCATTTCTTATACAGCAAAAAGGTTAACACCCAGAGGGAGATGGCTTTACAACATCAGCCTCAAAATGTACAGTTACATAACAAAAGCAAAGGGGAGTACACCAACGTGGATGAGCAGAGAAGTGCACACCACCCACCAGTGTTATGATGTTTTGAGCCATGTACACTGCCCCGTTCAGCCACGGATATGTAACATCCACCATTTTAGCCAGCATGGACCCCATTCAATACTGCTCAGTGACCAATATCTAGTAAAATCATTCTATTTGTTCCTATAGGTTTGAGACTATCTGCAGAGACATTGCTAATGCCATTCTCAATGTACGATACCAGTACACCAACAAAGCAGGTATCACTGTATTCTCGTAAAAGCAGATATGTATCCAGAAAAGGATAGCGCAGCCGCAACAGAAATATAATATGCATCTCTCGTTATGCAGGCTTTGCTAAGGTGCATAGACGTTTGAAGGCAAGAAGCCCAGCGCATTGCACGTAATGCTCACAACATACTGACGGTTTTACCGCTGGTCCCGATTCAACCCAAGTACGCTCTGCTAGAGCGCTCCTCGGTTAAATCAGACACAGGGAGACAGATGACAATCTAAAAAAAAACACACACCCATCCTAGAATAAAATATCCACATAATTCCATATAATAAACAGTAATGGGGCAGTGTACATGAATCAGCATATCATAACACTGGTGGGTGGTGTGCACTTCTCTGCTCATCCACGTTGGTGTACTCCCCTTTGCTTTTGTTATGTAACTGTACATTTTGAGGCTGATGTTGTAAAGCCATCTCCCTCTGGGTGTTAACCTTTTTGCTGTATAAGAAACAGAGGAACTGGTGATCAGACACACTTGGACACAGAAACTCCAGCTTGAAACAGCATCTAGTCTGACTCTACATGGCACTACTGAAGTACTCCCTATTCTTGTACAAAAGAGCTTAATACAATGTGCTTTTAAGCACGACGGGTTTGTGCTTGGTGCACCTTTAATGCGACGTGGATTTGTGCGCTCAGCCCAAGCGAATTTCCATAACATGCCTCATGGTTGATGTGTTGTAAAAGGCGGTTACCCAAGTTACCTTAGCCTCAGTCAAATTGGACCAGTCTAACAATTTTTCTATGACCTCTCATCAACAAGGCGTTTCTATCAACAATGAGTTTTGATCCGCAGAAGTGCGGCTCCCTGTACATTTTTTTTTTTTTCCATAACATTCCGAGTGAACTAAAGGGCTTTGTGCCTGAAAATCCCCCGAAATCAGCAGTTACAAGAATACTCAATAGTCGGTCTGGCACAAACAATAATGCCAGGTTCGAAATGACTGAGATCACATTTTCCCCCATTTTGATGTAAAGACCAAGTGAAGATCCTAATTTGTGTCTGCATGATTTTATGGATTGCACTACTGCAACCACATGATTGTCTGGTAATAGCATGAGCAAGCAGATCTACAGGTGTTCCTAATACAATCGCTTGAGTAGTTTCTCCACTGAGAATTAAGGTGCCCATACACTGCACGATTCTCGTACGAGAATCGCGTGCGACCGTTTCTACTGTACGGTCGCACGTCTTCCGTCAAACCAGCATGCTAGAAAACCCGCCGGGAATCGTACGATTCTCGGCGAGTTAGTGGCCTGCTGGTTCGACAACTGCCGAACAGGCCGGTGTGCGCACGCGCACACTGCTCGCTACAGTCATCGTAAGCCCGCCCCTCATTACAGTCATCGTAAGCCCGCCCCTCAGGGGGGCGGGCTTGCGATGATCGAGAGTGCGATCTGCCTGTCCAAGATGGGCAGATCGTACGTTTTTTTTAAGTACTTTACAACTATCGCAAGACTAAGGTCTTGCAAAGGTTGTAAAGTGTATGGCCACCTTTAGACACGTACACAGTTTTGCTAATTATTTACACTGTACTTTCCCCATATATACCATTTCCAGCTGCAACGTCCCACTTCAAAAGCAGATTTAACATCTACATTTCTGAATGTGCGCAACAGGACCAAAATTTAGAAGCCTTTTGTCACTGCAACTGATGCATTGTCTGTAGCATAAATCAATTACTAGCGGCAACAGTGGAGTAAGAGTTTTACAACCAGACATCTCAAGACAACAAACTGGTGGATGGATTCAACATTAAAAGGTAT
Source organism: Nanorana parkeri (assembly GCF_000935625.1). Lineage (NCBI taxonomy): Eukaryota > Metazoa > Chordata > Amphibia > Anura > Dicroglossidae > Nanorana > Nanorana parkeri. The sequence continues at coordinate 296,300 of NW_017307988.1, forward strand.
ACTCCGTAATTGTACCTACTAGGGTTGCACAGATACCAAGTACAGTACTCGGTACAAGTACATGTACCGATACTTTTAAGCTCCAAGACTACACTAGGAGAAAAATTAAAAAATTAGGAGGCCGCTGTCATTTGTAAGGAGCACACGGAGCTCCTGGGATTTGTACATCTGTTTTAATGTACGATTTTGTTTTTATAAATAAAGGGATGCACCGATACAAGCTTTGCGAGTACGAGTACTGGTACTTGCCGAGTACTTACAAGTACTGATACATTTTTGTTTATTGTCATGTGACATTTATTCTAAAACAATATTGAGTAATGATTTCAGGACAGTGGTGGAGCGCCAGAGCCAGGTCCCAGCTGCAACCCTGGTAGTTCTCATGAAAATGCCAAGTAACTGCACTGGTACTCGAAAAGTATCTCTGCATCCCTACTAGCTACCCATTAAAAAGGTACCCAAAGACGTAAATGGAACCTGTACCTTGCAGCAAAAAGCAACAGGTACACTTAACAACCATCTTTCCCAGGTCTACATACTTCCTCTTCATGCCCCAGCATCTAAGTACCTGACACTTCTGGGAATGGGGGACACGAACCATGGGGGGAGTATGTGATCCACCCACTTTAAGAAAAAAAAAACTTGCTAATTCCAGGTATAGGGAACATATGATGCACTCCCCTTCAAGAGAAATACCTGTTACTTCCACCTATGGGGATTATATAAACTACTCCCCTTCTCACGTGACACAACTTGTATTTGAATATTGGCTATTCAAGAACCCTGTGCTGCCACACAGAGAGAGAGTGCAAGTTACTGGTACCCATAGACACAATGATCATCAGTACATCAACAATTTAAAATCTACTGGTTCTGCAGTTAAGTAGTAGAATTCTGACCAAAGTGTGAATAAAGCATAATCAGGAGACATTAGCATTCACAACACAGAAGGAAAGAACCAGAGACACAAATGTTTAACCCTCTTTTTTTAAAGACTATAGCATCTCTAGTTTTCAGACATAGCAGAATATGGCACCTTTAAAAGAGTCTGTGTGAGAAGAGAGCAATATGCATTAATGACAGTGACAAAACTTGATGAGATTAATAGTTGTAGACTCAATAATTAAAATAAAAAGGCAGATAATTACAATTTTCTTTAAAACACGACATTCTAGAAATTTATACAGGCTCACTGAAAAGGGAGATTGAAATCCGTCCCACATGGCTGACAATACATCTAAGCTATGCATTTCCCTGCATGTCAAACCAACACACTTTAAGGCAGGGACTCTGTAAAGTGAAGGTCAGCCTAGTAATACCTTTAACTACAGGTACTCACCAATAAGTCTAGGACGAGGCTCAACAATAATAACTTAATTGTGTATTTGTCAGTATTTAAGTCTGGAAAAAGCAAGGTGGAATTCATTATTTGACTGAATCACAAGGAGCTGGCAATTAATGGATACCCTGCAGAAAACAGGAGATAAAACAAACCCCCCCCCTATTTTCAGGTCCATAGAGAGATTTTGTGTGCGCCCACACACAGGTCCAACCAAATATAAGAATACAGCAGCAAAAAAGTTCTTATCCTGCAAGAGGAGGTTAAAGTTCACGCTGGTCAGCACAATGAAGTCATAGGACATGCACAGTCCAGCGCTTTTATTCTTCTGCACCAGAGTAAGGGAAAAAAAAAAACATACACCCTTTAACTTAAACGCCTTATATCGGATATGTGACATCATACCAGTCCTGATTTAAAGGGAAGGTGCATAAGCATACAACTCGACACCAATCTACTGGGGATGACAGGCTTACAAAAATAACATAACGGCCTCCATCTTTTGATGCCAGCTTAGATTTGAGATCCTTTTGTTAAAACATGCGGCAAAATATTAAATGTGAGGTATAAGAGCAATCAGCAATGTATACAAGAATTTGTACTATGGGAGAAAGAATGTAAAGTATGAGTAGGCCTCCACTGCTCCAAACTAATTTGCAAAACTCCATTAATATAAAAGGCTTTAATAAGACGCCTTTCAAACCAATGGAACTGGGAACTGTGATCTTCCAAACTGATAAAAATGTTCAAGTAGTTATTAGCACCTCTTCTATGTAATAAAGTGCTTTACATGACAGATGAATGTATAGATTTGTGGGTGATGCCATGGTATTATACACTGAATCATATCCAGGGAAACCATCAATTAAAGGATAGCAAATGAGGATCACACAGACAGCGGATGTGGGGATTTTATGCCATGGAGTTAAAGTACAAGAACTTGATCAGTCACGTTGGGAAGAATGGCATTGTACTGTAACTGGGGCAAGGGAATCCATTTATAGGTATGACAGTAGATGTCAGGGCCCAAAAAGAAAAAAAAAAAGAAAAGAAAAAAAAAACAGTCCAAAACGTAATTCAAGGGATTTGCAAAAATGTTTTTAGACGCTATGCTCTACTGGATTGATCCAGGCACTTTAAAGCAGCTGCATCCCTTCCCCATCTCTGTTCAGTTACAGAAATGCCATGGTCATAAGTCATCTCTTTGGGAGAATCTTCTCCGATTTCCAATCAGAAGTCTTCTTTGTGAAATACTTTCCATAGCTGAGAATAAACGCATTTTCACATCCCCAGAAGTACTGAAATACAATAACTCCTATATAAAGTCATGTGTGGCCCTTAATATAAGCCTTAATGCATAAACTGAAGTATGCTAAGCTTGATCTGGATGAAGTGTTCAAGTCAAAATATAACTGGAGGACATTTATGAAAACTGTTTCAAAGGTTACTGCATACAAAGGCTGGTGCTGTTTCGTAAACCAGGCTTACCCCCGTGCTAGTCAGCTGTGTACCACCACCAGCTCATCTCCTGTCAGTACACAGTCTTGTCCCGGAATTCATTCACATACTACCCCATACCTTTCTGCACTCCTTGCATTCCGACCTTCTACACTGACCTCTCTAAAATGGCTCTGGACTCCATATAAAACAGAAAAATCCAGTCCACTGGTGTAATGGACACACTCCCACTACCGACTGTCACAAATAACTCACACATTGCTGGGTTCTGAATTCTGCTGTACACACTCCCTGTCCCAGAGAAAAACACCACAGTAAACTGTATGTGACCTCTCTAGACTACTGCTAAAGACATGAACCAGTAATGTAGAAATAAGAAGCCAATCAGTCCAATCAAGTACCCAGCAGGTAAGCTGTAAACAGGCCAAACGTTCAACAATACCCTGTTTACCCCATTCTTTTAAACTCAGAAAAAGTAACAGCAGGCATGAACACATCTTTGTTACAGACAACTGCTGATGCAATGCAAGGCTGCCATTATTATGACCAAACATTGATGCAACAGTTGGGTGATTGCAATGAAACAGATTGGTACAAATCTGATAGTCATCTTCAGGGAGATCAATTTCGTTACGACCGCAGTGCAATCTAGAAGTGTTTTGCTGCCAAGGTAATCATTTCATGCCTTCTGTTCCTTTTTTAAGTTGAGGTAAACCTGTTGTGGGAGAGAAACAGAGGCTACTATAGTGGATCTCATCTCCTATGCTAGCTGTCCAACTGGAACGCTGAATCTTTTGCTTCAATCCTGGACTCACTGACCTGAAGCAAGTATGCTAATAAGGATTTCCAACTTATCTCGGACTTTCCTCATCAACATACTAGTTTCAGACCAGTAACTTTAGGTATTATACCTAGTGGGTCAGCATAACTGCTAGGCAGGTAGCATTTTCATAAGGTCAGCAACAGCAGCCGCTGGATATCTCCCATAGCAGGTCTATTTTAAAAGGGACCCTTTGGATCTGCTTTGAGTAGTCAGTGATCAGTCCTCCACAAATTATAAGTAAAAATGTTTTATGTATATATCAGCTAGCTGGCTGACATTCGTCCTGGTAAAGATTTTAAGATATAACTATTTGCTGAGGTCAATAACATTTATTTCAGAGTCACCTATAGAAGTGTTCTCATGAATGTCCTCCAAATAGCGCTATATTACTGCTCAGCAGGTCCGCATGTTGCTAAAATCGGATAGAAAACAAAAACGAGAGGTGCAAAAAGCCCACATCATATCTGCAAGAAGACATGTAGTGTAGTAGATGCCATACATCCCCCAGTAATGAGAAATGCAATAGGGAGCTGTGATACCAGTTTCTTATCCATTCTGACTGGTACATTGTGTTGGATATCATTGAAGGTAAAAGATACTACGCCTTTCATCTCCTCTCCACTGAAAGTCTTGTCTAGAAGGAAGCTGAGTGTATGGGGTGTACAGGTGCCTTTATTTGCCGGCAGCAGGGGTGCAGCACTCCCAATTCCCACCCTGAGCACCATTAACACTGTGCTCACAAGGATTTGGTAACTGCTATGTGAGAGCCCAGGTTTTCCTGCAGGTAATATAGAAGGTGCAGTTCATAATGTTCTCCTGACTCAGGAACCCGAATACTGTGACGCTCCTGAGGATAGATCTGTAAAAGAAGAAGTACTTCACTAGTATACAACAAAACGGGGCGAATCAAAACATAACATTAGAAAATATCAAAATGGAAAATCATGGTAAGATTTTAAAATGAATAAAAAAATGTCTAAAAGCCACAATTCAAGGCAAAGGCTTTTTACTAGAACTACTGAGGTGGAGTTAAGTATTAGTGATTTCATTTTCTCAAGAATCTGTTAAGAGAAAAAAGGATGGTCCATAATAAGTGGTTTCTTGATCCATGACAGTGTAAATGATATGAAAAGCATTTATCTTTATGGCACAGGGAACCCGCCACAGTTACGGGGATGGATGCTGATGTAGCATAAATGAAGTACAATTAAGAAATACATCCAAACAAATGGGTGCATTAGTCTTTGGTTATACCACTCAAAGTACGTAGGCGATATTTTATTTATACCATATTGCAGCTACAATTATTTTTATATAAAATTTGTACACACTCTTATATTTAATACAAGGAAAAAGCTCCAATACAGGCTGAAGCTGTCTTACCCAATTGGGTAGATACTTGTTATCAGGTTGCTCATATTTAAACTGAAAAGCACAAATCTGATGCACACTGATAAATACCCCCTAAAGTTACAAGTTCTATGCTGCTAGACTGGAAGTGGTCAAGCCACAGCGCCCACTGCTCTACAAAGAAAGATGTCCCACAGCATTCTGTGCATTAAATGATATGGCCATGGCGGGGGCATAAAAAAAACTGCTGGCTTATTGAACTTGTTTGAATTGCTCATGCAACTTCATTGGCCTTTATTTTTAATTAACTGCAATAATAACATTCTAAAAAAATCTTCTACATGTCAGAGCTACTATGATTCTCTAAATGATGCTCCTTGTTTTGGTAATGTTACTTTATATATCATCCACTGAGCTTGGTTTCTTCAGCACAGGCTAGAACACTCACCTGTAAGTCATATGGTTTCCCGCTGCGCACCAAAAAGCTAAGCAGAATGCTCGTGTGAGCAAAGTGCACATTTTCATCCAGGAAACCATGCAAGAGGAGCAGACGGCTTGGTCTGTAAGACATTGATAAAGACATTGTTTACACAATCCCAGTCTGCATAGAAATTGGTCAATAAGACGCAACAGGTCTCAAAATCAGCATAACAAAGGACATTACAAAAAACCCATTGAAGATGAATTACAGACATTTAAAGTAGAAAAAGTTATGCGCTATAATTAGCAAACCAATAAAAACTTACTCTGAAGGAAACTTCTCAGCCTGCATTGCCACTGAGCCCAGGTAATAACCATGTTCGTTTTGGTCAGGGTGACCCATGTACCTCTCTGTATATCCTGTGTCATAGAAGATCCAAAGTGTCACTGGGGCTCCAGCAATAGCCACCTGGGATACAAAAGGAGAGACAATAAAGCTTTAAAAGATGTGTAAAAAGGGATCTAATTTGTAAAAGCCCCAACTAAACAGATTCTATAGAAACAAACACTAGCAGAAAATGGCTAGAGAAATACATGCGTTTCCACACAGATACAAATTATTCTCATTCATATACACAGGTACGGATAGTTATCACAAATAAAGTTATCACAATTAAAACAAAACATGTAGCACAACTTACCTTAAATATATCAGGTCGCTGGATCAAGGCCATAAGGGAGAGGTAGCCTCCATAAGACCAGCCATGGATACCAACTCTATCGAGGTCTATGAAGCTGTGCTTGGCAGCCAGATACTGCAGCCCCTCCACCTGATCTTCTATCTCTACTTGGCCCTAAAAATAACAGAAGAGAAAGGTGCGAACAAGGATGAAATAAGGGTGAAGAAAAAAAAAATTATTTGGATGGGTTCATAAAAACATATGCTGGTTTTCAAAATATACCAGGGAGATTGTGGGCATGTAGAAAAGCTGCACTTATACAGCCAATAAACTGAACTTATAAGAGAGATTTGTAAAACTCATTCAGGCTAAAAACTGAGCATGTTATATTTTTTTATAGTATTTTTTAAAGCTGTGCACAAAAATGCTAATTTGAATATATTCCTCAATAACCACAAAAGGATATAAATCCACTTTGCAAAGGAAATAAAGCCACTGCAGGAGGGGGTGGATACAAGAACAATCCCCCTGAACAAGGAGAAGAGGAGCAGTGACCGGTCTTTAATACAGGAAGTTTGTTCACAGAGGTAAAGTCTCACACAGGTTTACTGCACTGGTGTGAAAGTAATACACGTCTCTTATTCCAGAGCTGAGTCTTAAAATATACAGTGGCATATTTTACAAGTTTAATTGCAAAATATAATTCATTTTATAGTACAAAAAATGTCTGGATTTCATCATCCAAAAATGTGCCCAGATATAAACTGGAAAAGAATAAAGTCAATGAATTTCTCCCCCTTTCTTACCATCTTGTACTTAAATGCACCTTCAAACTTCAAGCCACGGTGACAAGAACCACGATTATCAATGACTACAACTACATAACCAAGAGAAGCAAGGGTGTTCAGCCGGAAATACTTCAATCCCTTAAATCGATTGTTAACTAGTTGAACCTGCAGAAAATAAGGATAACAACATTATGCAGTATTATATCTATTAGTTGAACCTGCGGAAAATAAGGGTAACAGCATTATATCTACTGGTCTTGTAGATCAATGAGATCCTCTTTTCCTTCACAAAAATACACAACACCCTTACATACATAACTACAGATATCACTCGCAGCGCCATGTGAGACTAGGCTCTATTCTCTCCAATTACATCTCAGGTGCTGGCTTGATTCGTCTTCACCGAAGCAGTCACTAGCAACAGTAACAGGAATACTTCACACCATGGTGCAAAATAATGTTGTTCCTCTAAACAGCCAGAGGGAAGCAGCTCATACCCGACGCATTTGGCACTAAACACAGCGCTGTGCTCAGGGCGAACGAGTCAAATAAAAGCTCGTTCCTGCTGGCTGTTTAATAAAGGATCAACATTTTGCATCTTGGTGTGCTGTGTTCCCGATACTGCTACTACTGACCCTTTACATACAGGTAATTATTAAACGCTACAGTGGCCATGGACAGGTTACATTAGAGCTTTTCAAGATGGGAATAAAAAATTGCCTGTGCTTAAAGTGTAATGTGTTATATTGTCAATTCCCATATTTCCAAAGCCCCACAAAGTACCCAGGCAAAGTACCTGTATACAACACAATACCATCTCTTCATTTGTTATTTCAAAACATGAAGTGTTTGCAAGTCACCTGCACTCCATACAGGGTACAGACCTTCATCTTTGGATCTTGGTGCTTGAAGTGACAATACGGATGGCGCCATGTCACAGTACAGTTAATAATGGAAGCCACCACCACTCTATTTTGTGCATTAAGCATAAGCACTTTTATTCACTTGTCACCTGTGTCATCAAGCCAATGTTTTGGGACCATGCAGGGTCCCTTTCACAGGGGGACAACTGTCACTATGTCGCCCTGAGGAAGGGACCCTGCGGGGCCCCAAAACGTTGGCTTGATGACACAGGTGACAAGTGAATAAAAGTGCTTCTGCACAAAATAGGGTGATAATGACTTCCATTATCAACTGCTCCAACATGAAAAACACACACTTCACTTGAGATTAAGCTAGATTGTGACTTAAAGTGGGCAGAGGAATACAGGAGTAATGTAACATTTCAGAGTAATCCGTCCCCTTCCTAAGAAGAGGACGTTTGTCTAAGGAAGGAAGAGGATTCCCCTGAACTGTCACATCACTTCTGTATACCTCTGCAACATTTAAATTAAAAAAAAAAGTGTCATAGTTTAAACACACCAAAGTTTTGTGGTTTCATATTAATGCATCATTCCTGTTCGTGCTTGATTAACAACCTCGTAATTATTAACGGTAAGCTCACACTTACTTTGCTTAACCAGTTGACATCCGCGGTGTTAAACCCCCTTCCCATCCAGGCCATTTTTCAGTATTCAGCGCTGCGCTACTTTGACTGACATTTATTCCGTCATGCAGCGCTGTACTGAAATGAATTTTATACCCTTTCTTGGTGGTATTTATTCACCACTGGGGGTTTTATTTTTTTACTATATTAAAAGGAAAAATTACCGAAATTTAAAAAAAAAAAGTTTCCCCTATATTAAATGATAAAACATTTATTATTACCCAATTTTTTAGTAAAATATAAAAGATGGGGTCACGTCGGGTAAAAAGACACTAAACATGTCAAGCCTTAAAATTGCGTGCGCGCGCGAAACCTCAAAAAACGATAATACCCAAAATTGGCCATAGGCGACGCTTTAAAAGCTGTTACCGCTCATCAGTTTAGTGTTATCAGTGATTGATGGCCCTAAAATGATT
>NW_017307988.1:305261-312464 GCF_000935625.1 Nanorana parkeri
TGCCGCGAACGAGCACATATAGGCGATCGGCGGGCTATGGACCCGCTGATCGCCTATATGTGAAACACCCGGTAACGGGTGTGTGCATTGATCGGGTCTTTTCTGCCCGTGCGTGCCCGCTAGGGGGCGCGCGCGAGCAGAAAAAAATTGCCGTCTGAAAACCCGGCAACCCGCAGATGCAGCAGTGCCGTCCGTCCGTTTTTTTTTCTACGGGCGGACGGCAAGAGGTTAACCTGCACCAACACCAAGACTAAATGTTGTTTTTAAAGCTTCTATTCAGGCCCACATGAGAGGGATTACTATTGCAAGGCTTTTAGAGGGTTAACTTATCAGACAAAATAAGCCATATATTATAATCCTGTAAGAAACAGTTTAATATTATTGGATAGTAGTGTACTCGAATTGTGTGACCTTAGACATGAGTTCCTATTGTCCAACTGTGAAATTAGAATTAGCATTTTCTGTACACTGTGTCCTGCATAAGATGTATATGCTATGTACACAAATATGCAGCATGTCCCTTTTTGTATGAGGCCCGATGTCTTTAATCAGTTAAAAAGAAAAAACTTGCTTCAAATATAGCTTTTTACACATAGTCTCACCTGCGGTCCTCCATAAATGAAAAGGACAGTAGGGTATTTCTTCCCCGGCTGTAGCTGATGAGGCCGATACATCATGCCATAGAGGGTAAATCCTGTCCGACTAGGGAAGGAGAATATTTCTGGGGCGACATAACCAGGAACAGTTCCTTAGAGAAAGAAGGTAAACTATGATTAAAAGTTTCAGAAACAGGAACTGTACTTTACTACTCATAGCTAATAGATGATTGACATGTGGGGTGGTCACAAGATCTATCAGCTGTGATTCAATATTTCAGTTGACAAACCAATGTCCCAATGCAAAAAGGGAATGAAGCATCTTACCTGGTGATTCAAGAAGAGTAGCCCAAAATTCCTTGTCCCTCTGGGCAGGATCAGACCCACTGCCCTTTACTTTAAAAAGATGTACTGCGTGTGGTAGGGTTTGGCTGCTGAAACGGCTGATAAACATATCGCAGTGCTGTATGGAAGACAACAGAATGTCATATTGTTCCAGATTACATTAGAAAACATAAAGCTTAAATACAATGTTGTATGAATGAACGAACATCTTTTTCTTCTTTTTTCCCCACTCTGTGCCAGCTCCTAATGGTTTAGATGAGTATAGTATAGTACATAAGCCATTGACATGACCTAACTTTTGCTAAATGGCCTGAAATCGAATAGTTCTCCTTAGGGTAATGGGAGGACACAAACTAGCGTCCTCCCGCACCCTAAGCTCAGTATACCGTGAGCTACAGCTCGCGGTATACTGAGACGCCGCAGCTGAAGCGGATCCCGCTGGCAGATTGGAGCGGGGAGGGGGGAATCCAGCCCCTCCCCTGTCACGGCAGAGAGCCGTGACAGGATCGGGAGGTGAGCGAACGCCGGTACGTGTTCGGTCACTTCCCGATCTACTAAGCCGACCTGTGGCAGTCTCATTGTCACAGGTCGGCTAGAACTATGAGGTGAGTGAAAAGCACTTGCCTCATAGTTCTCCTTTAAGCAAGTTAAATTGGGCCAAAAAGAAATAGGATTTTGTTCTCACCGAAAAAATCCTTTTCTCGGAGTCCACTGAGGGACACAGCTCTGAATAATTCTGAGATGCGTGGTTATGCTGCTGCCTCCAGGAGAAAGACAGTAGGCAAAAAATAAAATAAAAAGCCTGACACTTTAAAAGGACAAAACTTCTCCCACCTGCCAGCTGCATCAGGCAGTACAAAGGATTGAGGGGAGGGAGCTGTGTCCCACAATGGACTTTATGGTAACAACAAAATCCTATTTTCTTAATTGTCTGGGAAGAATTCTGAAAGGTAGGAATGTCCAAAAGCTGACTAAAACAATTAAAAAAAACAGGTCAATAAAAAGAGAACCATCAGATAAATACAGCTGCCTGAAGAACATTTCTGCCAAAACTAGCATCAGAGGAGGCAGCAACATCAATTTTATAAAACTTTGGCATTAGTGTGAACAAAAGACCGGTCTTGGGAAAAAATAATTTGTTAATAAAGATTATTTTTTAAAAAGTTGTGGTCTTGCAAATTTGAGCAACAGAAGGCTAACTCTGAAATGCCCAGTAGAATGAGTAGAAACAGAAAAGAGAGGTACCTTATCCCGCAAATCATAAACCTGAAAGACAACCCGATGAATCCACTTAGCTATAGTGGATCTAGAACCTGAGCAACCTTTTCTAGTACCTTCTGGTAGAACAAACAAAGAATCCGAATATCTAAGGGAAGTGGGTTTCAACAGCCAGGTCATAAAAGTCAGCAACAGAGAAGCAGGGTGGAAGATTGGGCCTTGAGATAAACCGATCTGGCTTATCTGGAACAAACCACGGATTGTCTGCCAACAGATGAACCAGGTCGTTATACCACACCCTGCGAGGCCAATCTGGAGCGATGGCAATAACAGACTCCTTCGGGTTCTATCGTGCAAAGCAGACGAAGTAACAGTGTCAGTGGAGGAAAGGCATACCGGTATATCAGGGAGTACCAAGCCCGAGGAGACACCAAGGCATCATCCCCATACACAGTTGGATACCTGGCCCTGGATACAAATCATTCTATGTTCTTGTTGCAGCGAGAAGCTAAAAGATCCACATCTGGCATTCCCCAGCAGTGACAGTTGTTGAAACACCTCTGGATGGAAAGACTACTTGTCTGGATCTATACGTTGTCTGTTGAGAAAATGCACCAGCCAGTTTTCAACTCCCATGATGTTCACCACTGAAATGGCTGGAACATAAAGTTCCGCACAAGACAAGATTGAATGTAATTCTGTCACTACCGACACACTCCTGGTACCTCCCTGGCAACTGATGTAGGCAACCGCTGTGGCATTGTCTGACTGAATCTGAACTGGACACCCAGACTAGAGCTGCAGCTAACGATTATTTTCATAATCGATTAGTTAGCCGATTATTAAGTTCGATTAATCGATTAATCGGATTTAAAAAAAAAAAGTCTCCAGTGATGGACTACTAGTTTGTATTGAGATTGTAGTCCATCACGGGAGCAAGCTTGGAGCGGTGGAAGTAAAAAAAAAAGTGTGGTGTGCAATATAGTACATTATAAAGCGGCACAGTGCAGAATACCAGCAGCTATAGCGGAATGCAGCAAATTGCAGCAATAGTACATTATACTATAATGTATTATTGCTGGGATCTGATGTATTCCTCTATAGCTGGCGTTATTGGAGAGAACGGATATGATGCAGGAATAGGGAGGACGGGTATGATGGTGGAATGGGGTGCAGAGGACGGGTATGATGGTGGAATGGGGTGCAGAGGACGGGTATGATGGTGGAATGGAGTGCAGGGAAGGAGAGGACGGGTTTGATGGTGGAATGGAGTGCAGGGATGCAGAGGATGGGTATGATGGTGGAATGGGGTACAGGGATGGAGAGGATGGGTATGATGGTGGAATGGGGTGCAGGGATGGAGAGGACGGGTATGATGGTGGAATGGAGTGCAGGGATGGAGAGGACAGGTATAATGATGGAATGGAGTGAAGGGATGGAGAGGATGGGTATGATGGTGGAATGGGGTGCAGAGGACGGGTATGATGGTGGGTTGGGGTGCAGAGGACGGGTATGATGGTGGGTTGGGGTGCAGAGGACGGGTATGATGGTGGGTTGGGGTGCAGAGGATGGGTATGATGGTGGGTTGGGGTGCACAGTGTTGGGTCCCAGGCTCCGGGGGGGGGTCGGGGCACTTACTGTCTGAGCATTCCCTCCATAGATGCCGGCTCGTCCCCAGCCATAGTCTCCGTCCCCCGGCTGACACCCGTCACGCTCACATCCCCGGCACCCGTCATGTGATCGGCCCGGCTAGATGTGAGGAGCGTCGGGAGCTGGACCGCTGCGGCGTGCGCGTTCGGTGGGCGTGGCGTGCGCTGCGTGCGGGGCTTGAGTGTGGAGCCGCGAACAGGCTTCAGCGGTGGGCGTGGCTTATGCGTCCTGTGGGCACGGCGGGAGCAGCGTGCGGTGGGAGGTGTCCTGTGAGCACGGCGGGCGCAGCGGTACGTGAGCAGCGTGTGACGTGTGCTTCAGGCCGCGTGTAGAGCCCCGAACAGGGAAATCAATTGATAGCCGACGAATCGACGATCGAAAACGTTGCCAACGTTTTCAATCGTCGATTTTAAATCGACTAAATCGATTAACTGTTGCAGCTCTAACCCAGACATTAGAGAAGCCCAATGAAACAATGCCAGACGAATTGCCCCCAATTCCAGGACACCAGGGATGGCCGGTATCAGTTTTCTGGGGACCCCCCTGAATATGGAGCCTCTATTTGCTTTTTTCATTATGAACAGCTAATCCTGTTCAGTCCTTTGCCTAGCCTGTGTAGCCGATCATGTCCTGTTTGACCAGCGGAGGGATGCCTGTCATTTCCAATAGACGGCTCGTACAGGGCTATATGAATGAGTGGAGTTCCCCGGACGGCGCGGTGACACCTCTGACGTCACTGCGCCGGATGCCGTTATTGCGCCCACGTAAGCCACCAACATCAGTATGCGGCCTGGAGGCGGCGGCACTAGATGTGGGTGGCCCGGAGGCGTCTGGATAGTTTCTCGGGGGACAGACGGGACGGTCTCTCCTCCCTGCTTCTTCTCTCCTTTTCCGAACACCCTAGGATAAACTAAGTGGCTTAGAGACCTCTCCCATTTAGGGTATATTGACTTTTCTAAGTGAATGGGGGTTGCTCCCCCACTATGCATTGATGCTTCCCACCACATTTATGCATTGTGGATACGTGACCATGCCTCTCATGTATTTATCCCAGGCTTTCATTGTGTTGCCCACCTCCTGCTCAATATTGGGTTGCTTGGTTCCCACCTTGGCTCTCTTGGTCACTAGGGAGGGCCATATGGGTGTGTTGCCCGGATAGGCCCGCTTGGGGACACACATACACCAGCTTCTGCAAACGGGTAGGTGAGAATTCTACCCAATTCATTTTCCACAAAGAGAACAACAATTGTACAGATCATGTATATTGTTTTTCTAAATGATACAGATATTCCCTCTTCCTGAAGAAGCGCAGATGTGTGCGAAACTTTGAAACTGCTACTCCACTCCAAACCCATTACTGTTTGACCACATGATAATTATTTATGTTATCCCCATTATGATGTTTGCTTTAACGTAGATCATGTGTTATACCTTTATGTGTTGAATCTAGATCATGTTCAATATCCTCCTATTTGAATTATGGTTTCACTAAAAGGTCATACTCTGCATGTAGGGCTGTGTTAGTGGAGCAAAAAACTTTGCCCCACTCCTAAACCCTTCCTGCATTGTTTTCATACCTTATGATTATTATCTATGTTATTGTTACTATGAATTTTGGACATCTGATTAATTTACTTTGATCATGTTTATTATCTTTTATGTGCTATCCAAATGCAAATCATGTTTTCTCTAAAACATCTATACTCTGGATGGAAGGTTTTTGTTAATGGAGTGAGCATATAGGGGACTTATCTACTCAGCGGATTGCTTTTTATGAATTGGCTATACTATCTAGCTTTTTTAAATTATAACTATTAAAATTATATTTTTTTTTACGGTATATTGTTGTTTGGAGTTGTCATTTCGGTGCTTTCAAAACCCCACTTTTCTTTCAATTTTTCGTTAAGACACCGATCGCAAGGTTGGATACGTCCCGAGACCAAACAACCCTGAACAGACAGATGATCCAAGAGACTGCCCCATCCCACAAGACTGGCTACAGTTATGTCAATCTTCCATGTTATGGGAAGAAACAACTTCCCCATTGTCAAATGCAGGAGATTTCAACCACCAAGGCAGAAACATCTTGGTCAGGGCAGTCAGTCTGGTCATCTTGTGCAGCGATAGAGGAGACATGTCACAGGCTGTAACAATGTAAAGTTCTGGAATGGAATTGAGCAAAAGAAACCGCACTTCTTCCCTCAAGACAAATTGATGAACACCTTTGCTTAAAAAGGTATCCAACAGAAGACTGAAAAACACCAAACCGACAGAACTAGGGATGACTTCCTGATGTTCAGAATCTACCCAGAGTCCTCCAACGTTCACAGTGCTGTCAAGACATTGAGCTCCAGAGTCAGAAGGGACTGTTCGATATGTAAAATATAGTCTAAGTATCCCATTGGAATACCCTTGCAAAGAAAGAGTCCCAGAACCGGAGGAAGGACGTTTGTAAAAACCCTTGGAGCCGAAGCTAGAATAAAGGTTAGAGCCACAAACTGATAATGAAGGGCACCTACAGCAAAGCAAAGAAAGCGTTGAGAAAAAGCACAAAAAAAAAATACAAATCAAGATGCCCCCCAACCCCCCTGAGATGGAAAAGGTGGGGGTCGACCTTCATGCTCAAGCAAACTTTTTTGAAGACTTGGAGGTTTCTAAATGCCAAGGATGTCTAGAGAATCCAAAATACTTGGAATTGTCAGGCATCTTTTGGAGACTGGCAACAAAAACACTGTTTGGAAGATTGAAGGGAATGTTTAAAACTGAAACAAAAAGGAGCAGACTTAAGATGCTGCTCCTTACACTTTCACATCTGAGGTAAAGTGTTCACTTTTACCTCCCATAGTCTTTTTAACAATCTTATCCAGTAAAGCTCCAAAAAGTCGATTTCCCATGTAGGTCAAACACAGAAGTCCTTTCTTGCATTGGGGTTTGCCTGACCAGCACTTAAGCTAAATAGCTCTGTGCATCTGAAAAGATGAAATAAATACACAAAACAAAAGACAGCAAGCATTAAGAACCACATCACACATGAAATGAGAAGCATCAATCATCTGACCAACACAATCAATAAAATGTGAATCAACTCCAGCAGTCGCCTGACCCGTACTCAAAGATTTTGACCAAGTGGCTAAAACCTGGGAAATGAGGACAGTAGCCAACAATAGTTGCAGAGCTGAACCATTTAAAGAATAAATGCTACGAGAAAGCTTTTCCAATTTTGTGTCAGTAGGACCCTTAACCCTTTCGCTGCCAAGCCCTCAGGAACATTTTTCAAATCAGCTGGCCAAGCCATTTTTGAATTTTCTGCAATTTTTTCCTATTGGTTTGATTAGCAGACTCTCAGCATCGTTGAGATAACCGCATCCGACCGACCTCAGTCCCAAAGGATCAC
>NW_017307989.1:0-488 GCF_000935625.1 Nanorana parkeri
CGGGTGCAATAGCTAGTCTGCTATTGGCTATTGCAAAGTGGAATAGCCAATTCAAGCCTAGCTATTCATTCCTATGCTGGTTTTAATTTTTTTATCCTGATGGCAACAACTGCCAGAATACTAAAAAAAAGCAACAGATAGCAAAGAAGCTATTGCTTCCCGTGCTGAATGCCATCATTTCAGGGGGGTGCTCTCTTCCCCCAGCGGATTGGGGGGGCGACAGAGGGCACATCCCTGAAATGAGAAGGGCACCTCCCTGAGGCTGGCTCCTCCTTTTATAGTCCCAAGGCTCACAGCCAGTACCTCACTTCCTGTGCGTTTTCCCGCGCACATTGCCGCGATTCTCGCGCATGCGCAGTTTGCCGCGACTCTCGCGCATGCGCAGTTTGCCGCGATTCCCGCGCATGCGCAGTTTGCCGCGATTCTCGCCATGCGCAGTTTGCCGCGATTCTCACGGTTTGCAATCGTGCTTTTACACGCCCCCCCCC
>NW_017307989.1:766-16296 GCF_000935625.1 Nanorana parkeri
GTTATACTTACATGTGCCAACGGATTTCCTATATTGACTGGAGTGAGCCCACTATTATTAACTCCTTTTTTACTACTTTCTGTGTTATTTTTATCTATGATTAAATTATCAACGTTTAGTTTAAGTAATTTTATTTTTATACCCTCCCCCCCACTTTCTAGTTTAAAAGCTCCTCCAGTCTTTCTACCATTTTCCCTCCCAGGAATGCTGCACCTTTCCCATGAAGAGCCAGCCCGTCTCTGCTGCAGAGCCGATAGCCGACTGCGAAGTCAGCCCAGTTCTCCAGGAAACCAAAACCTTCCTTCTGACACCAGCTCCGGAGCCACTTGTTAAGCTCCCTCAACTCGCGCTGTCTGTCCGGAGTGGCTCTTGGCACCGGCAGTATCTCTGAGAAAACTACCGTGGAGGTCCTTTCCTTCATCCTAGCACCTAGGTCTCTGAACTCCTGTTTAAGGACACTCCAATTTCCTCCTATTTTGTCATTGGTGCCGATGTGCACCATGACAACGGGGTCGTGCCCAACCCCATCTAGTAATCTGTCAATTCGTTCCGCAATGTGTCGAACACGAGCCCCCGGCAGGCAGCACACTGTTCGACGCTCACGGTTCCGATGACAGATTACCCTGTCAGTCCGCCTGATGATGGAGTCTCCCACCACCAGGATCTGCCTCTCCTGACCCTCCATCCTGCTCCCGTCCTCGCCGGAGCACTCACTCCCCCTGCGGATATAGGATGAGTCGTGCTCCAGCAGTGTCCCCCCTGAACTGATGTCCCCAACATCCTGCAACTTGGCAAATTTATTGGGGTGAATCAGATCAGGGCTGACCTCTCTAGCACTCTTCCCCCTCCCCCGCCTTCTAACAGTAACCCAGCTACCCACCTCTGGATCCCGCTGCTCCAACCCCCCCTCCTCAGCCTGACCCCCCTCCACGACAGCCTGGTGCGTTAAGTCCAGACTCTTTTCCATGTTGTTTATGCTCCTCAGTGTTGCCAGTTTGTTGCTTAGATCCAGAATCTGGGATTCCAAACAGACAACTCGCTCACATCTAGCACAATTGTATTCCCCCTCGAACGCATGTTCAAGGAACGCATACATTGCACATGACATGCACCTGGTTGCATACCCACTCATGGAAGACATTATTTTATTCCACCCTTACTATTTATTTATTTATTTTTATTTTTAGTGTATATTAGGGATTATATAAGATTAATTATTTAACTGTAGTTTTATTTTCTAGGGTTTAGTGGATCACGAGTGGCCTGTTCAATAACTTGTTTGTTAAATTAAATAATTTAAATTAAATTAGATTAAGATAAATAAATTATACTGAATTATACTACCAACCTGGGTTAAATTATGGTTCACAAGTGGTACGGTCAATAACTTGTTTGTTAAACTAAATTTAATTTATACCACCGCCCTGGAAGAAGTTACAACCGCCCTGGTTAAACTTCAATTGTTTAAACGCCAATTTTTTAACGCCACTTAGCTCCCAGGCACTTTGTTCCCAAGCCCTGTGTGAGCAAGCTCAAAATGAGTGATGCACTAGTTTATAATACACCTGCTCAATGAGAGACACCTGAGCTCAATTAACCCCTCCCCCTAACAAGAGCACTGCAACCTGAGGGGAAAAAAAAAAGGGAACAGTTTAAAAAAACTGACAGAAAAGGAAAAAGAGTTTTTAAATACTAAAAAAGGGTCTAAAAAGGAAGGGAGACAACAAGTATTCAAAAAATCAAGCACTCAATATATCCCAAACAGTTCAAATCCCAATTTTTTACGCCACTTAGCTCCCAGGCAATTTGTTCGCCAAGCCCTGTGTGAGCAAGCTCAAAATGAGTGATGCACTAGTTTATAATACACCTGCTCAATGAGAGACACCTGAGCTTAATTAACTCCTCCCCCTAACAAGAGCACTGCAAACCTGAGGGGAAAAAAAAGGGAACAGTTTAAAAACTGACAGAAAGGGAAAAAGAGTTTTTAAATACTAAAAAAGGGTCTAAAAAGGAAGGAAGGAAGCAGAGACAACAAGTATTCCAAAAATCAAGCCCTCAATATATCCCAAACAGTTCAAATCCAATTTTTTAACGCCACTTAGCTCCCAGGCACTTTGTTCCCAAGCCCTGTGTGAGTGAAAATACTGGCATGTTTATTAAGTGCATAATGCAAGGTTCACTAATGAAAAAGTGGCTCACCTCCCAATGTAAAATTGCAGCTTTACACCTTTAGAATTAAAAACACTTATGAAGTAAGGTTTAACATTTATTTACTTTACACTCAGTTTCCAACCACGGCACCTAAGCAAGGGTGACCCTAAAATCTGATCCTCCAGAGAATAATAATGTTGAAACTCAAAAGAAGATGCTCTCCTGCTGTGCTGAATTGTTTTCTCCTGTGATCTGAGCTACGAAGCATTCCTAGGATCTTGCTGCAAGTTTTTTCACATCACCTTCTGCGGAAGCTGTGTGTAAGGTATGTATATATCTTTTTTAACTTTTCCGTACAGGTGCTTTTTCTTCTGAAGGTGTAATGCAACAAATTTACAATGATGGGGTGGGGGTAATCACCAATTTAATAACCAGAGCTTGCATTTTGGTGCACGGTCCTCTTTAACCTCTTGCTGACTGGGGTGTTTACACCCCCTTCCTGTCCAGGCCATTTTTCAGTATTCAGCGCTGAGGTACTTTGACTGACATTTATTCCGTCATGAAACGATGTACTGAAATTAATTGTATACCATTTTTTAGGTACAGATGGAGCTTTCTTTTAGTGGTATTTAATCACCCTGGGGTTTTTATTATTTACTATATAATGAACAAAGTACCAAAAATTGGGAAAAAAACAGTTTTCCTACGTTATGTTATAAAATATTTATTATTACCCAAATTGTTGGTAACATATAAAAAGACAGGGTCACGTTGGGTAAATAGACACCAAACATGTCAAGCTTTAAAGTTGCGTGTGCCCGGGAAATCGCAAAAAAACTACCATATCTAAAATTGGCCGTAGGCGACGCTTTAAAAGCTGTTACCGCTTATAACATTAGTGTTATCAGTGATTGATGACCCTAGAATTATTACTCCCACTCCGACGTTCGTGGCAATATGTAACATGTGCGGAGCAGTGGGTGCAATCGCCGTTTTCGCACACAGGGGAACTAAATGCATGTTTGCATGTGTATGTGGGGGCGGGAGACTTTAATTTTTTTTATTGCTTTTATATGTGACTTTTAATTTTTTTTGTAACTTAAATTTATTTTAAACCTTTTTTTTCACTTAACTTTATTGGTATCACATAGGGGGATAACAAGCCCCCTAGGTGATAGCCAATTTGCAGTGACAGGTCCCCTTTATGGAGACATCATGGCTCTGTAAGACCCCTAAAGTCACCTAGAGAAGCTGATGAAGCAGAGACCTGCTTCACCAACTTCTCTCCGGCTTCTGTACCGGAGAGTGACAGAGGAAAACAAAGGGATATAATATACATCACTTCCTGCATTCCGACAACGAGGAGAAGATCAAACAGAGATTGGGTACTAATTTAGGAAACTAAAGAGCGCTAAGGGACCCCAACCTCAATTGTTAAGACTCCTAAAAACTTGAAAAGTGCCTAATCAAAAGACTAATACATAATTCATAAGTATCATGCACATGGTAATTAGATAATAATCACAGAGAAAAGAAACGGGTAAAATTCCCAAATAAATATGTGATCAATAATAGATATCCCTATATATGCAAATAAATAAATCATCCACGAGAATCAGATGGGTCCCAAAATACAATACAAAATACCCAATACATATATTGTTCTAGTGAAGTTAATCATAAAGTTCATCCACTTGAAATCCACCCATAAGTGAAGAAAAACATCAGTAGTGTTTAAACCAGTCAATGATCTTGTGAGTGAATCCAATTTAGTAACATAGACGTGGGCCCCTTTGGGGTACACACTCACCGAATCCCAATGGCTGAAATCAAACAGCCAAATGCGCTTTGTTCAGGACCGATCTTCAAAACGGAAACCCCGTAAGTTCACATGCCCAGTACGTTGTTATGCATAGATAAGATCAGAAAATATTCCACATAGTGAAGTAAGCCATAAAAACTCTTTATTCAAATAGTAAAATCTCACATCTCAGCAAACAGCAGCCGGCCGGCACACAAATAACTTCCGTGCGCAGCGTTAGATAGACCCGCCCCCGACGAGTCATCAAGACGTCTTCAAGGAACGACTTATCTCCGGCTTCTGTACCGAAGATTGACAGAGGAATGTGAAAGTGATGTAATATACATCCCTTCCTGCATTCCGACAACGAGGAGAAGATCAAACAGAGATCGGGTACTGATCTCCATTTGATCACCGGTCACAGAGCTGCTGTGCTGGTCCCAGGCTCACATCGGGCACAGTGGAGCTCGGGATCACCAGTGGCGGCTGCAACGGAGACGCACACACGCATGCATATTGCAAGCGATCGGGCATCTCTACAGATGCCTGAACGCTTGTATGTAAACAGCCATCGCTGGCTGTTTACATTTCAAGCTGATTTCTCGCTCGTGCGCGGCGCCTAGCGCCGGGCATGAGCGGGGCTGGAAGGGACATTTAAAAACGGCCACCCGCATCCAAGAAGCCGCTGTCCGGCCATTTAATTACAACGGCCGAACAGCAGGTGGTTAAACTACTTGAGGGATACACAGAGAAATCACTTGTAAACTCTAAAAAAAACAAGCAACAAAAAACTCTAGGATTCCAAGACATCAGCATTGTCCACTGTACTTAAAAAAAAAATTGAAGCCCCTCAGCCTCTCATCTGCAGCCATAATAAAACAGAATGGAAAATGAAATATAATATTACATTTAGAACAGCCATGATAAGAAATGATATAGCTTTTTTTCTGTGTAACTTTTTTCTTTACAAATATTAAGAAAGATTTGAATTGAAAGGCTGACTGACAGAAATATATTCCAAAATATTTTTTTTCATTTTACATTAGTATTCTTTACAGTTGCTTTTTACTTTGAGAATGATCAAGCTTAATCACTGCTGTAACATCCAGAATACCTTTATAAAACTTGTAGAAACAGTACTTTTATAACATGACCTTCCATAATTAGTATTGCCTTCTCTTTGTACATTTGTAGTAAGCCTTAAAGCAGCTGGAGATAATCATCATTTATTAAGCAGCTGTTTCAGTTAAATAGACTTGTGAAAAATGAACATGAGGAGGCTCACATGTAAAGTTTAACTGGTAAATAGCTCAAAGCAGATTTTATGGTAAAAAGATCAAACGCTTCCCACAATAACATTATAATTTAGGGTGGAAAACACAAATTCCTGAAGACCACATTAATAGCACGTTGTGGCTTCTAAAATAGGAATATATTATTGCATTGTACTCATAAAGAAATGGTGTTATAAAATGATGAGGATTTAACAAATTTGCTAATCTTGGAGGTGAGTGAGGTTCCTGCTCATTAAAATGCTAGATTCACACACATGCACTTCGGTACATATGTTTGTTTATAATTTTATGAATACATTATGTTCCTGAAACATTAATAAGCCTTGTATAAGTGTGAAAAGGCTGCCCCCGTATGTGTGATTTAAACACATACTGATGCAAAGGACTGTAGATTTTGGTTTTGTATAAAAGGAGCAACAAAGATGATAGAGGTGAACATTTTTATTACTCAATGGCTATATGGAAGGGTGTGGAAGATGCTTATTATGTGCTTATGCTCCCCAATGCTGTTGTTGACCTCAATATACTAGTGTATATCATCCTGACTATCCAAAGGCAATATTAAGGAAACTAAAACACAAAAATTACAAAGCATGTGGGATTGATAAGTCAATTGCATTTACAGATCTCAAGTAAAATGCAGGCTTCTCTGAATAAGCAAATCCAAATGGGGACACCACAGTTAATTGGTGTATGGTTGTACAAGCTCTATGCTCAACTTTTAACTAAGGAGGGGAGCATTCAAAGGTATGAAAGTTTACCAGTAGCAGCAAGCCTATTATGGAAGTCCTCCTTAGTAAACCCTTTAAAGGTAGGACTTACTGGGAATAGCAGTAATGCCTGTAAGAAAGCACATCCATGTATTTGGGGTTGTAGCCCCTTCTTCAAGGAGATGGACACATCATAAATGTATTTATTTAAACTGACACTGGAACTAATCCCAGTCATGTACATACACTCCTTCTCATGCTGTCAACATAAACAAAAACAATGAACTGTCAGTAGCAGTGGTTATGAGATTCCACTGATAAAAACAGTAGCAACATAGCCTTCATAATTGTGAGTCCTTTATCCCACTGTGAGCAGCACCAACATCAACAATTGGAGAATAAATATAAAAAACAGGGGTAACCATAAAAATAGAAACAGCATTATAAAACCAAATAAATGTCAGAAATCTATTACAAGAGGATACCTAAAAGAAAGGGAAGTGCATGTGTCAGATATTACTATTACAATGCATAATTAATAGGTATAATAAACGTAAACATTCACTAGATAAGAATGGATTTTAGTAAAAAGGATGATGATATTTCTGGAACATAAATGTTCCTTGAACTTAATACTGAGAACCACCAGATGTCACTATAGGTCATATTAAAATAAAAAATCTAAAAAAAGGATTTATATTGTAACACAAAGTAACAACAGCAGCAAAAGATAAAAGAGAAAGAAAAAAGTTGGCAGTGCCTTTGCAATAAATTATGAGTTTGAAGATCTTCGTTTTAAACCATGTGAGGATTAAGAGTTGCTATTAAAAATTCTGAAACTTTTTAAAATGCTGTTCCTATTTTATAGTCACTTTGATTTTTATATTTATTCTGCCCTTCTCATAACAATTTTTTTTTTATTATTTAGTGCATTACCTTTGTAGGTATTTATAAGGTCCTGGGTTCCGTTGGCCCTCCAGAGGAGTCACCTATTGCACTGACATTTATGGCAGCCTACTCCAGAACTGTTAACAGTGTGATGAGACTCTCATGGTTTTGATAGCTACACTGTCAAAATTAGAAGGAGGAGTGAGTGTTGTCATCCCAGGGCAGGAAGAGGGTTACTGGCAGAATTACCAGCTAAAAATTAATAAAAGAAAAAAAAAAAGAAAAGTCACTACATATGAGAACTGGCACGCTGCAATATACTATACTATATTTTTTGTTTTTGGATTTGGTAATGATCAAGAGCTGGGTAACATTTGCTTAAACAGTACTATTTTTTTCTATGCAAGCAGATGATTTGGTTCTTGAAGTTGCTGCCTCATAGATTGTAAAGAAAAGATCACCAGACATGCACAGAATAGTAATGCTATAGTTGGGTGATTGTCTCAGTTTCTGATTATTTCTGAACAAAAGCACCTCCCATTTCAGGCCAGCTTAGGAATCATGAGAAGAAGTTATTTTGTAGATCAGTTGCTTTTGCCATTAAAATGCCTGGCCCAAATGTAGAGTGACAGAGAACATAAAAACATTCAAGACTTATTTCTTTAAAGCTTTTTTTCCAATTTATTTTATAACAATTGGAATTTGTGATCACAAATTACAAAAAAATCGATTTATGAGTTTTTAGATATGATTTATCTGCATGATATCAAAAACAAGTATATAATAAAAATATTAGTAGTATTGAATATTTATGTACCATATCTTTATGCTGTTTTCTGTCTCTTGGTATAGTACATGAGATATCTTAAGGATGTATTTCTGCCCTCTTTTTCCCTGCTGTTTGCAGGGCTGCCCATTCTTTCTGAGGGCCCCGTGTCTTAGGGGTTGATTTGCTGATCTCACCAGGGCTGCGTTTGGGTCTCACCAGGGGTGTGTGCAGATCTCACCAGGCTGCATGTGGGTGCCGGGCTCTTTGAGCTGTGCGGGTGGGTGGCTGCTGGGCTCTGGGGGTACCGGGCTCTGCGAGTGGGTGCCAGGCTACAGGACTGTACAGCCGGTGTGAGGCTGTCCTTTGCTGTGCCTGTCTCTGCGGGTGCCGGAAAGGAGGACGAGGACATATGGGGCAGGACAGGCCCTGAGATCCCCAGCAGGCTGTCTGAGGTCCCCAGCAAGGTTCAGAACTCAGGCAGCCAAACTTCTTTAAAAATGTAAAGGGCCAGTATTGGTCTTTAGTGTCAGGGCATTTTCACTCATAAAAATGCCCCGTATCGGCCACGATACCGATACTAGTTTCAGTATCGAGACATCCCTATAAATTACAAAAGGAATTTTAGAATGCATTTAAGCATTAAAGCCACATGCATTCAAATAATTCTTCAAAGTATGGAAATATCTGAAAGCATATCAGTAAACAAAAACTATGCGAAATGTCAAACAAGAAACACTGGCCATTTGTAACCTTACATTTCTAGGGCATATTGATCAAACTCCACCCAAAAAAAAGTGATTTCCCTTCTGCTGACGTTGCTGAAAGTTTGCTTCAGCTTGAGCATGGTTTTGGAGCAATTTATCAAACAGCCAAATCAACAAAAAGATTTTAAAGTGAAGGCGAATAAACCTAATATCAATGTGCTGGTAGAAATCCCATCTACACACCTTTTAGTTATTTAATCCCAGCTTTTAAAGAAAAAATATTGTACTGTAATTTAAAAAATCTCCATCCCTCATATTAAAAGAATATGCCCATTAATCAGCTACATCCTGTGACTAAAGACATTTTGCCAGTCACCTGCCTATATTTAAACTTGTATAATATTTTTATAATATCTTTATAAATAAATATAAGTGTGGTTCCATTTATTAAAGAGCTAGTAGATGGTTCCTTTGGAACTCTTAATGGTTCATCATATAGTAAAACAGCTTGGGGAGTATAAAAACAATGCTGATGAGTATATAAATAATGAAGAGAGTGCAGGTTCCACCACCCTCTGTCACTCAGTTATCAATAACAAATAGAAAGCATTGTAAGAGTAATTGTATCTATTAATAACTGATAGTAGAATGAGTGACACTAAGGTGAGGCCTCTGATGGGGCTTCATTTTGAAGGTGGAAACAATGACAATACTATTATTAGGATGCACCCAAGTTTTGCTTTTAATGCTTACTTTAAAGGCAGCCAAAAGAAAAAAAACAGTAGCAACTGAAAACAAATATACAAGACGCAGCTGTTCAATTATGCTTTTGAGTAGGCAGGCAAGAAAATAGAAATATGACAATATAGGCCTTCAACTCAACTAAAAGTCTTCCATGATCTATGCATCTGACTTACTTTTAAATACTTGCAATATAAGAGCCATGTCCCTGTGTCCATTTTTCAATAGCGGAAAGGGGTTACAGACAACAACCCTAAAATGAGGGTCTAAGGAAGGGATATAAAAAGGAGAGAGAAAAAAATGGGTTTGGGGAGAGGGAGAAGTAAAGAAGCGATGAGATGAAAAGATAAGGAGTGGATCGGGGGCAACCCACCCGAGCCTGCGATCGGATAACAAGGGAATTGTGAGGAGCCAGGGGTCCCTCCCTAAGATGAAAGTACCAGGTACCCAACAATCAAAAGAGCAGCTCAACCATCCAAAAGTCCAGAAGGCGAGGGTTTCAGAAAATGTTGGTATGTGTCCGAGAAATAAAAGTGCGTCCATGTACACCAAGTACTACAAAAAATCTCCTCCCTACTATGCAAAGCAGCAGTCAATTCTTCCATCTGCCTGATTTTAGCAATCCTTCCAAGCCCCATGGACATTGAAGGGCGAGTTGTCTGCCTCCAGAGGATGGGGATACAAGCTTGGGCCGCGTTCAACCTATGACACGTCACACAAAGATTTATACATCTTCAAGGGAACCTTGTTGATGTGAAGTAGATACCCAATAGGATCCTGGCCCAGGTCTGCAGAAGTTGGAGGATCAAGGATCTGACATTGTCCCATAAGGGACACAGAACCGCGCAGCTCCAGAAGATATGGAGAAACTTACCAGGATGAGAAGCACATCTCCAACACATGTTCGAAGAGGAAGGGTAAATCTTATTGAGTAGAACTGGAACCTGGTACCATCTGCTAAGAATTAAAAAATGTTGTTCTTGTATTTACTGGCAATAGAGGAGGAATGTGCCAACTGTACGACCCGGGACCTCTAGAAGTGAGAGATTCCAAGTTCCTCCTCCCATTTGCGTAAGTATAGAGGGGTAAAGTCTTCCAGGATGTAGCAAGTAATTTTTATATAAGAGACAAAGAGTGTGGTACTAGAGAACCCACCTGATACATTGTTTCAAAAGGGGTAAAGGGTCTGGAAAGTGTCTCTCTGGACGGAATCACCCTCAGGAAATGCCAGAGTTGAAAAGATGACCATAAGTCCAAAGGGGGATCCACAATCACCTGAATATCAGATTGCGCTCGCCAACCTGCGGATGACAAAAAGTGTAACAGCCTAAATTTGCTGCAAGGTGAAAGGCGTTGAAGATGTTTATTATCCAAGCCGGACAGAAACTCAGGATCTCCTATCATGAGAGTTTAAGGGGACGGGTAAGGGGATATCTGCTGCAATGAGAATGTTTTTCATGTAACTTTAAGAGTTGGGACAATGGTAGAATGGGACAGTAAGTCCTTAGAATGAGTCGACAACAGCCATGGAAGTCCAGGGAAGGGAGCATTGGAGAATGTTTGTTACAGCACCACCCAAGGTTTTGGAGTATTCTGCACGCACCATCTCGCTACTCTTGTCAGATGAAGGGCTTGATAATATGACTGTAAGTTAGGCAGACCTATTCCTCCAAAGGGTTTAGGGAGGGTCAAAAGGGAAAATCTTTTCTCCCCCCCCCCCATATAAAGTGAAGCAGTAAAGCACGGACACTTTGGCAACTGGTAGGGTCTGGATTAGGTACAGTACCTGAGGCAAGGTAGTCATTTTGAAGGCACTGCATCTGCCAAACCAAGTCAGGGTGAGGCTGCGCCAGCGCATGCACCCAGATTTTAATTTAAAAGTAAGAATAAATTAGATGAAAACATGCTGCTTCTTGCTACTCCAGAATGGAGAGCGCTTTCACGGAAACATTTATATTTCAGCTATTAGAAAATACACTCTTCTTGTTGTTAAATGTATTTTGCAATGGGCAGCAAATCAGAATCATCTAGAACCAGTTTGGGACCTAGCACTATTGTTTTTTTACCCACCTTGTGTGAAAAGTGAAGAATGTCCAGAGATTGTTCAGTAATAATCAATGTCACTCTATTAATGCACCCCTGATGTAGGCTGTAAAAGGCCATTGCTGTTTCCCCATCAGGAAGCCCACCCTGAGCAATAGGGATGAGCAAATATGCCTGGGTTCGATCCGTGCTACCAAATGTGTGAAGTCTGAAAATTTCAAACTTAAAGGAGAAGTCTCACCTTGTATTATTTTTCACAGATCAGTCACTCAACTCTCACAGTATATGTGTCTTTTTATCCCATGCTTCTGTGTGCAGTAGAAACTTACAAATTCCACTTGCAGTTGAGGTCTAAGTGCTCACCAAAGGATTTGCCCTTAATACACTTTTGCTGTTTAGCAAGGATTGAATGAATCCAAATACGTGTTACAAAATGTTGCAATATGTATGGTAATGTGAATAGTCATGGAGAGTCACCTCCTAATCCGGAGGTG
Organism: Nanorana parkeri; assembly: GCF_000935625.1. Taxonomy (NCBI): domain Eukaryota; kingdom Metazoa; phylum Chordata; class Amphibia; order Anura; family Dicroglossidae; genus Nanorana; species Nanorana parkeri. Next base: position 12,363 of record NW_017307989.1, read on the forward strand.
TGCTGTCAAAGAACTGTGTGGTGTACAACACTCCTAGGACTCCTAAAAAGAAGCAGGAACATATGCTCAAAATATGTGTATATACAGAGAGGCAATGTAATCCAGCTGGGAGAGGTGCCTAACTTGTGGCCAGCAAAAAGGCATATCTCTCAGAAAAGACATGCATTAAAGGCGCTGAGCACTGCCATGGGGGCATGTACCAATGCAAAAAAAAAAAATGTAGTGTCAGGGAACAGTATTGCTTGGCTTAAATACTGTATGTTCGGTTGAGGCAGATAAAAACATGTACAACAGCAAAAAGTTTCCCAGCACACTCACCAGCCAGCATAGGGTTAACAACAGAGGTATTTTGCCAGCTTTGCCATAACCCCTTTATGTGATTTTGTAGCTCGTGCTACATCACAGTGTAAGATACCCAGCCACTATTTTTTTTGCCCAGATGGTCATATGTCAGCCACCATTATTTTGCACATAAGGCCATCTCTGCCCTCCACAATTAATTGAAATCCCATGAGTCAAGTAGGAAGCAAAGATGCAAAGAGGAAGTTTGGAGTGCTGGTATTGATTACAAACTATTTACTGCTGCACTCCCAGTATACCACACATCATCCCCCAACCCTTCTTCCAGCACTGCTCACCTCTGAATCCTTTTTTCCACCAGTGCACTACCAGCACATCCCTTCCATCACTGCCCCCCATGCACACCTCTTCCACCCATGCACTTCCTGCACGCGTCTGCCACCTCTGTGCCCTCCCAAAAACACTTCTGCACCATTGTACCTCTTTGCATACCTCTGCAACCCGCCTTCATCCCAGGCAAACCTCTGCCACAACTGTACACCCTTGGACACTTTTGCCGCCACATCACTCCTTGCACATCTTTGCCATGTCCTCAAGGATACCTCCGCCACCACTGTACCCCCTCACACACCTCTGCACCACTTCAATCACTTCTATTCCCCGCAAACTTCTGCCACAACTGTACACCACCCTGCACACCTCTGCCACCACTGTTACCCATCAAATGTCCCCAAGCACACCTTTGCCACCACTGTACCCATCTACACACATCTCTGTACCCCAAAACACACTTCTGTCATCACTGTACACCCACCCATTTCTGCCACCAATGTTGCCTCACTCCCCTCTGTACCCCCTATCATACTTCTGCCTCTAATGTTCTCCCACTCACCTCTGTACCCCCAAACACATTTCTGCAACCACTGTGACCCCACACACCTCTGCCACCAATTTCCCCCCTTCACTGCACACCTCTGCACTTACTAACACACTTCTGTAACCACTGTACCACTGCACACCTCTGACATCAATGTTCCCCCTGCACACTCTGTACCCCTAACACACTACTGCCACCACTATACACCCACACACTTTGCCACCAATGTTCCCCCCAAACCCCCATGTACCTCCTTACATACTTGTCCAACTACTATACACATGCACACCTCTGCCACCAATGTTTCCCCTTCGCGCAAACCTCTGTACTCCTGCACACACCTGCACACCTCTGCCACTAATGTTCCCCCCTGCATACCTCTGTACCCCCTATAACACTTCTACAACCACTGTACCCCACACACCTCTGCCACCAATGTTCTCTTCAACACACCTCTGTACCCCCAGCACACCTTTTTACCCCCCAGCACACCTCTGTACCCCCTAGCACACCTCCGTTTCCCTCAGCACACCTCTGCCACTAGTGTCCCCCAAGCACACCACCTGAGGGTAGAGGTGGAGCACACACAGAATGCCATGACTGCAACAACTTGCAAAGACTTCTCAACTTGGCTTGCCCCACTCCCCAGGAGCATAGTGTTTGCTAATAACACACACTGGAAGTGAAGGGAATGTTGCTGTGTGTACTGTCAATATGTGCACCGACATGAGCAGGTGTATGCGCAGTCGCACCACGAGCCTCACAGCTATGATTCTGGGACACAACCCAGGGTACAGCCAATGCAGGACAACTGACTCAAAAGCCACAAATCCAGGACAGTAGGAAAGTATGGCTTACAAATCTGGTTGTGCTTTGCCATATTTTGTAGGTCCACAAAAAGAAAACAAATGTTTTTGTTATAAAAAAATATCTTGCTTAGTCATCCATTTTATTGGACACAATTTCAATTTGGTGTCATAAATGAAGCAATAGCACTAATAGGGCATAATGAGAAACATGATCAATGAACATGAATGATATTTCTACTACAAAATAAATTCACTATACTGTCATGTAAGAATGCTGCCTGTCTATAGAGGGCAGTCTTGGTATACTAAATCATCAAGCTGCTATGAAAAATGTGCTCAGTTCCTTCATATCTGAAAAAAAATTAGCAATATAACTTAGGATAAACAAATAAATGTACAAACTCTTACCAAAATCATTTGTCTGTTCAGATTACACAAATTTGCTTTTTTTGTTAACAGTAAAACATTACTTGCTTCAGATAATGGCTGTAAAAAGACTGCAGTGTAGCACAACTGTTGGCAAATACAAGCATATGCAATTCTCTGTTTTTATATGCAGAACAATTATAAAATACATCCTCTTGTTAATTCCCAGGAAAAAAAACATAGTCACTTTCTATTAGTAAAACTAGTTTAAAAAGCCTCGAGACAACATTCATTTTATAAAGCTGTATTTGCACATAAAATGTAGACTTTCTCCAGAGACCATACAAAGTCTTTCTTAAACAAACATCTGTACAAAGCAAAGTCTAAAAGGCTGGTGTAAATGCAAATTTAATGTCTGTCTTAAAAAAGATGTGTACAAAAATAAATTACTTATAAAGGAAAACAAGAGTTTTGACTATTGTAGGAAGAAATCAAAATTATGTGTGCTATCAATTTTTAATTAGATTACATGAAGATTGAAAATGTGCATTAGTCACTTTACGCTTGTTTAATATTTCAGGAAAATGTGTAATGTAAGAAAACAAATCACAAACATCGGAAACCATCTAACATTGTAGAAAAGTTTGAAGATATATTGCAGTTCTATTTAAATGTTAAGAAAAGTCAAATTAACACTGCACTTCATGGAATGATTTACAGTATATATCAACAGTTACTGCACACATGCATCCTGAACTGGAGTGTGTCCTGAAGTTTCTTTTTTAAGCTCAAAATGCTGCTTTTGAACTACTCTTTCAGATTTGGATAATGCTGCAGACTAATCGTTATTTCTGTTGGACAGAGCTTATTTTATACCCTGATTTTACTGTAGGGCAAATGAAAGCGAAAACTAATGAGATACTAGCTGGTTGCTTGCCGGAGACGGCATCAATATCTTTCCTTTGCTCCAGTTTTTGTAAATAAGCCAGTTACTCTTTTCATCATTTCTCTTGGGAAAACTGTATAAATCAAAACAATACGGTATACTCAAAGGGATCTTATAGCAGGCTTTATACTTTTTTTTTAAGTGAATGTACTTTTGAGCAGCATAAAGTGGAATTCTACTAAGATAAAATTATCAGTTGGATCACTAATCCTAAATATTATTATTCCTGAAAAAAGCATCCAGCAACAGGCTGATGATGTATGCGTGTGCACACAGCTGGGATTTTTCTCTATAACAATGAGATGCCACAAATAGCTGTTCCCAGTGCCAGTGTGATGTAGCATAGCATTCAGTCTTGCGAGAGAAAAGCTCCAGGGGTTCCTAGTCAAGTAGAAAAAACTTTGAACATATAAACACTTCCTGTAAGGTAGTTTGGGACTCTGCTTCACTGTTCCTCAACAGTATAACTGTTTGTGTTAGTGCAGTTATTCAGTAGGATTGCTGAAGGTATTGTATTGACAAACAGGTCAACACTAGTAGCCACTATAGGGACATTTTAGAACTATTTACATAAAATAACACCATTGAAAGAAGAACAACATCCAAGTAAAAATGTAAACATCACATGCAATATTT
>NW_017307989.1:16323-53168 GCF_000935625.1 Nanorana parkeri
CTATATATATATATTAGCACACACACCAAAAGTATACTCACACTTTAAGTTGCACAATAATTAATGTAAATGTCTCCCATAAAGACCAAATTGGTCAAAAAGTGAATTCTTACTTTAAGAAACAGTAGGTATACATGCTGCAAAGACCAGGTCTTGTATCAAGGCAAAATAGAATTATTTAAAAAAGGGTGAGAATACCTCCCTTTACTATAACAATGAAAATATTTTTTTTGTGACACAAGTCAGACAAAACAGCGCAAGTACACTGGTCAGAAAATAATACAAGTGAGTGTGATCAAATACATTTGAAAGCTAGACAGAGATAGATAGATAGATAGATAGATAGATAGATAGATAGATAGATAGATAGATAGATAGATAGATAGATAGATAGATAGATCGATAGATAGATAGATACAGCATGGCTATATTATAAGTACCGCAGGAACCATAATAATATGTCCTTATCAATAGCAAGAGCATTTGATTTTTAGTGAAGACATGGTGTAGGTTTAGTTAGGAAAAGACACTGCACTGAACTATGAACGGTACAAAATACAAAGACATGTTTATCTTCAGCAATATGTGGCAGATGGTTCTTTATTGGGATCATCGTGAGAAAACATGTAGCTCACCCTAGAATGGTCACTAAGATTAAATTGAGAGCATACTACATATATGATCAAAAGCTTTTGCTGTTTCCCACATGTAGGGCAATTGTCACACACAATCAAAGTAAGGATGAATGAACACATATAAGCATATAAAACCCATTAATAAAATAAAAATGGGTCCAATCAGTAGTGAGACTTAGCAATGCAAGTTTAAAAGATCTCTATGCTAAGGAATATGTAAGGCATACAGTAAGCTCATTTTCAAAGTGGTAAAGCCTTATTCACCTTGTCCATATAACTGCATCCTCATTTTAAGAACAAACACTGGGCCAAGTCAAACTGTGTGCGTGGTGTAGCTTTACAAAATTATATGATTCCAGATTCTGTTCTAGATTCTGTCAGACCACACAACATAGATACTCCCACTGTTGTTTCACCTGTCAAACACTTGTGTAATTGTAAACATAAATTTTTGGCACATGAGCTACTTACTTGTGCCAAGGCAGTGAATTAGTGGACAGATGTCGTTGTCCTCTTGTGACTGGCAGAGTTACATACGAGCCCACAGTGACGACTTAACTGGATTTGAATGTTCTGTTGTTTAGAGACTTGTTGTGGTGGGGCAGTTTTGGAAAACACTCCCATTTACTGACATTCATGAATGAACTGACAACAGAGTTTAGCTGAAGTTGGCAATTCTTGTTTATTATTACCAGGGAAAAAATACATATTTACTTTTAAATTATACAGTATGTAAAACCAAAACTTTAATTTTTAATTTTGGATAGAGCAGGGAATATTTGTTTTGCCATCCGTGCCACATTGGGGAGATTTCCCAATGTGTCACCAGAAAAAGTGAACCCGTTAAAAGGCTATCGCTATAAACTATAATAGAGGACGTTTGTCGGGTCCCGGTCCGGTCCGGGCAGGTCAGGGTCCGGTCCGGGTGGCTCGTCAGCCTTGTCGGTTGCCGTCCCGCAGGAGTTGCCGTGTCCCGATCCAGGCCACTGTACGGCGACATGCACAGAGGGGGCGTTCCGGCAGCGCTGCTTGGCCGCGCAGGCGCAGTCGCGGGTGCCCTGTGATCCAGCGGGGATCGCCCCGCACGTTGTGACGCTAGGTTACTGCGCATGCGCGGATGACGTCATCACGTCGGGGCATGCGCGGTACGAGGTGTCAGCCTATTTAAAGCGCCACAGGACTGGGATTCATTGCTGAGTGATTGCTAGTCAGCACCAGTCATCTGTGATCTGCTCCTGTGTACTCCTGATTAACCAAATACCTGGCTTCCTTATTGACGTTCCCCTTGGATTATCCCTCTGTACTGCGCTGTCCGCCTGATACCGACCCGGCTTGTCCCTTGACCATTCTCTGGATCCTGTCTGGTACTTCGCTGCCCGCCCAATATCGACCCGGCTTGTCTCCACTACCTCTGCACGGCTGCCTACTCTGCTCCATTATCATCTGCTGCAGACACCTGGAAACCGTGATCCGGCACCCGTGCACCCCCTGCCTGAGCACACTGTCTCCACCCCAGTGGTCATCAGACGGGGTTGCAAGGGAGGTCCTCCTCATCATATCGGGCCCACACCTCGATCCTAACAACGTTTCACTACTATCATAACTCAATTTAAAGCTGAAATTTGGGTAATACACAGCTGAAATACATACATGTATACTGAATACAAAAGCGGTTCTGAGCCACCCGGGAAAACAGGACACCACACCCCTGGTATAATTGAAGCAAAAAAAACTAAAACATGTATACTGTTTTACTTATGATTGTGTTCAGCCCAGGGATCCCAACCTGAAATAAGTCATTTCAGGGAAGTGCCTTCTCATTTCCGGGAGGTGCTCCCTGTCAACCCCCCTGCCCTCACGGAGAGGGGGATGCTACAACAAGGAACAGAGCACCCCCCTGAAATGATGTCTGATGGAGAACTTCAGGTCCATCTCTGCTGATTGACAGCAGCAGTGGATGGGTGCAATAGCTAGTCTGCTATTGGCTATTGCAAATTGAAAAAGCCAATAGCAATACTGTCAAAAGCCACCTCACTGGCTGATTGACAGCTGGCTCTGCCTCTCTAGAAGCAGAGCCAGCTGTGCCTGCCCCCTCCCCATTCGTTCCTCCAGTCAGCGCTAGAGAAACAAAGACGAGAGGTGGAAATCCCTGTGGGGACAGTCACTGCTCTCTGCAGGGAGAGGATCGGGAAGTCAGCAATTGGCGATATGTGTTCGCTGACTTCCTGATCAATAGAGCTGACCTGTGACAGCTTCAGTGTCAAAGGTTGCCTTGAATTATGGGGATAAGTGTTTTTCACTCACCCCCATAATTCTCCTTTAAAGGCATTTATGGCAATAGTTACTTTGCATCCTAAGGGTTTACATATTATATATTTAAACATTTTACTGGGGAAAAAAGATAAATACTAGCATTCAAAAATGTGTAATCACACAGAAATGTTTGTTTTATATGGCTTTTTAGCTATCAGTTTTTGAAGATATTCTGGTGTCCCCTGTAGCTCTTCCCAGATGTGTGGCTGGCTTGCAGAGCAGTTATCTCTGCACCTACAATAAAGCTCTTTCCTCAATAGGGTTTAGATCTGGGGACTGTGCTGGGCCATTCCATAACAAACAGTACTTTGAATTTCTGTCTCTTGAAATAGGTTTTAAATACCTTAGAACTATGCTTTATATTGTTGTCCTGCAGCATAAGAACACTTCCACCAAGAAAGTGCTGACCACAGGGGATGGCATGATGTTGTAAAAATAGAGTGGTAACTTTTTTCCTTGAGTTTTGCATGTATATCCCGCCCTACTAGCACCAATGCAGCCCCATAGCCTTACATTTCCTCAGCCATGCTTGACAGAAGCACCCATGTATAATAAGCTCTTCAACCTAACCTACCATCCAAAGTCTGTGTTCTTTTGACTATTTTAACCTTTTATTTATGATTGCTGGTTTTAGACATGGCTTTTAGTTCGAACCTCCTTTCATTAATACAGATGACACAGGGATTTGGCAAGTACTATTTAAGAAAGCAGCCAGCTGAAAATCTGTACAGTGCCTATTTCTCAAACGGATCCTTATTTGGTTGTCTGCTTGTGTAGTTGTAGATGTGGACCTTCCACTTTCATTTTGAAAAACAACAATAGACTGACCAGCCTTTGTTAAACCATTTTAATTTCAAAATTCATTTTTTGGACTGTTAGTACCTTACAACCCAAGGAAAAAAACAATGTTCTTGCTTTTTGGATCCAAGTTATGTTTCACTAAAACAATACAAGGTTTTTTGTGTTTTTTTTTGCAATAAGCAGCTATTAATTAAACATGATTACTTAAGGATGAGGAAAGAGAGTTTAACGTTAGGACAAAATAAAGCTTTTGGTATTAACAATAAATTATGAATCAGCCAATTTAGGCAGTTAGAGCCATTAGCAACATTAGTTATGTCTTGGCTATATTTTAAATCAATTTAATAACACCATAATTAAACAGTTCTTTCAAAAACAAAGACATTTCTTTCTTCCCAGTGATATTTTTAGACGTTAGAGTAAATTCAAGCAAAACAATTAACAAGAACTGGAGAAAAAAAAAATGACTTTCAATCACAGAAGTATAACCTTACTTTCCAACACAAGATGAAAACAAAAATAATGGAAACTTCCCAGTGCAGATGAAAGAAAATGAAGAATTTAATCAAAAAGACAATAAAATATCCCTGCCTGTACCCCTGTGTCAAATTAGTCACCCTAGGAAGTCAAAATTGATTTGAAATATTGACAGAGGTTGATAACATATATTCACACAAAAACTGTTTATATAATATTTGAGGAAAATATAACTGATTACTGCAGTTTTCTTAACAAAATAAATGTGTGAAAATAATAATAAAAATCAGAAAGTGCAGTACTGAAGAGGTGTTGTAAAATATTGATAGTAATGCATGCATTTTATTAGAGCATACTGTAACCATAGCTCAATTAGACTGCTCCTACACTCTTAGCAGATACTGAAATTCTTCCCTTTTCCATCCTGACTATTATGCTCTCTTAAATTCATAAAAAGAAGTGCTCAAAAACTGCCAGGAAATGTTTGTATTATGTTTGTTTACTACCTTTCTTTTTCTCATTGAGGGTTTTAGAGACTATTTAGTTATACTGCAAGCCACAGGAAGATTTGGACACTGAAAGACAAAAAATGTGACCCCTGCTAGCTGTCTCAGTTTTTGCTAGTGTTCTAGGAGGATGGATGTCTTTTCTGTACTGAGAAAAGTTCAACTATTTTTGTTTTTCTTTAAGATGATTCTTTTCTAAAATCAAGCCAAATCAATCAATTTAGTCACAGTGCTCTGGTGTGACTCAGTTCTTGAAGACCTATTTATGAATATTTCATGTGGAGCTACTTCATTTTTTTAGAACCACAATGGTTCTAAAACAACAGGTGCAGCATGAAAGCTTCTTCTATACCATTGAATTAAAGGATTTGTGCATTTTCCAATTCACTCATGTATGTAAAATTCCCTGCTATATGTTATCAAAGGTCCCCCACAATTGTGGTGGGCTTCCCATTTCATTTAAGTGACAACAGCTTGCCTAGAAGCCCTCCTAAAGACCAAAAAGGTGAACATAAAATGTGGGGATATGGAGCCTATATGAAATACACCATAATGTAGCAGATACAGTGGTTAGGAGTATGTAACTTACAGTACAGAATGCAGCAGTAGAAGTGTGTAGCATAATGCCCTATGCATTGCTGGTAAGTGGAAGGAAAAAATGTCCTTTCATTGTCCAAGTAAGGACACAATTATCCTGCATCTATGTTAGTGTGTCACAGTTCAGCTGCAGAGCTGCAACTGAACTGTCCCTTGTAGTTCTATAGGCATGTTCAGGCCTGCAGTATCTGTTGCTTGTACACCCACAGGCATATGCTCTGTTCCTGCTATATTGATGTACTGCTCTGGCTGATTTAGTAATTGCTGCATCTCACATGTGGTTTAACATATTTTGCTTCATGACCATTTCCTGCACAGTCTCCCAATTTACATTTGGCCTGAGCAATGGTGTATTCTTAGTCCTAGAATATCTCCATGTTCTGAAAGTATTCCTAAGTTCCAAGAGTATTTCCTAGTTCCAAGAGTATGTCATAGTTCCACAGAGTCCCATTGTTCCAGTAAGCTCCAGTTCCTGAGATCTCACTGTATTCCAGTGAACCATGCTCTACTGTGACCCCCATTAGCTACTGTGTATTCCCTGTGCTCTTCAGTGAGCTTCCAGTAACCCTTTCTAGGGCTGCAACAACTAATCGACATAATCGATTATAATCGATTATTGAAAAAGTTGTCAACTTTTTCAATAATCGATTAATCGGCTCCTGATTGGTTGGCCCTGTTCACGGCTTAACACACGCTGCGTGCCACACCTCCTCCCCCACCTCACGCTCGCCGCTGCCAGACCTGCCCGCATCCACGCTCCCGCACCTCCTCCGCGCCTCACGCTCACCGCCCGTCCAAATCCACGATCGGCGCGGGGACGCGGGGAGAAGAAGTAAGGAGGAGCAGGTGTGGGGGGAATGACAGCCGCCGATAGATAGGCCCCATCTCAGAAACAAGTTGCTGGAAGACTGCTCAGGTAAGCCTGCACTCCCACCCACACATGGTGCTCTATAATGTATTGCTGGGATATGTATTCCTCTATAGCTGATGGTACATTGTGCTGTATATTATACATAGGAATACAAATCCCAGCAATACATTGTACACTGCATGTATAATGTTTTGCTGGGATTTGTTGTACTCCTATATAGGCGGTGGTATTCTGCATTGCACTGTATAGAGGACTACAAATCAAGGAATACCACCAGCTATAGAGGAGTACAACAAATCCCAGCAATAATACATTATACAGTGGTGCAATGCCGAATACCACCAGCTATAGAGGACTACAACACCCAGCAATAGTACATTATACATTGCAATGCAGAATACCGCCAGCTATAATGTACTATTGCTGGGATTTATTGTATTCCTCTATAGCTGGTGGTATTCTGCATTCATTGCTGTATAATTTTACACTTTTCATTTCACTATATTGTACACCACACTTTTTTTTTTTTTTTACTTCTACTGCTCCAAGCTTGCTCCTGTGATGGACTGCAATCTCAATACAAACTAGTAGTCCCATCACCGGAGCCATTTTTTAAAATGTATTTTATTTTTTATCCGATTAACCGATTAATCGAACTTAATAATCGGCTAACTAATCGATTTTGAAAATAATCGTTAGCTGCAGCTCTAACCCTTTCCCTGTGTGTTCCATGTGCTCTCCAGTCATCTTCCAGCAACCCTGCTCCTGTGTGTTCCCAGTGCACTCCAGCAAGCTATTGCTTTCTCTCTGCAGTTTCCATGTACCAATCTTCTCATTCATGGCCTATGAGTGGGTGAAGCTGCCCTTAGAATCCGGATCCTGGGGGATCCCAGGGTACCTGCTTAGTACCACGTCACTCTGCTTTGGCCTCATATTTACAGCCTCCTCTTGTACCCCATTGGCTTTGGCTTCTAGCTGCTCCTTCCTGTTCCAGAGGTCAGGTTCATAGTTGTATCCTCTCCTTTCTCCTGTGACTGCCGACCTACACTGCTCGCACCCCTCCAAGATGCCTCCGCAAGTGTAGCTAGAGGCTGGATCACACCTATGAGTCCGTATCCTGACACAGTGAAAGAAAGAAGGCCCAAATGTTTGTGTTTGTGGAAGGGAGAATGCCCCAGTGTAAGTGAGAGAAGGAATGCCCTGATTGTCCAATTGCAGGTATCAGTGGGAAATGTGCTCCATTGTTGATGTCAGCAGAAACACTGGCCAACTGTTGGTTTCAGTGGGAAGACTGTTACTTCTTTGGTGTCAGTGGGCGGCATTGGTGGTTCAGTAGTTGGTTACCTGAGGACTTGTTCTTTGTCTCACTTCACTGCTTTTGTCACTGCCAGATGATGTTAATGCAGGAATTTAACAGGCACTCACAGGCAAAGTACCATTTGTTCTACAGTGATGGCATAAATACAGTAGTTTCTGGATTCCATTGCACAAGTTAATTAACTGATCAATTAGCATTTTAATTAATAAGGGTCTAATTACGTAAGCTAGTGATAGATTCATAGGTTAGTTTGCTGATAGGTTGATCTACTTATTTATCTTTATATTGATTAGTTAGGATATGATTTGCTTTGTATTTAGTCTTGGCAATTTTTTATCCTATTTTTTGTACCTTTCCCATGAAAATAAAATAAAGTGACCCATGGTAGTCCTTGAAAACCCATCTAATAGTACCTATGCAAAAATGCTATTTTAATCTCTTTAGCACTCCCTCTGTCATGTCACAGCTCTCTAGCAATGCCTAGACAGCAGCTGTGTATACTATGAGAAGAGCTACTTTACCTTCAAAAGTCGGATTTGCAATCTTTGTCCATTCTGCCTGGATACAAAGATCTCCGCCAATACAAAAGAAAATAATAATTTTGGGAAATCGGGAAAGGAGAGACAATGTCAATGTCAGTTCAGCTAGACTGGACATAGACACAGACTGCAGATCACAGCTTAAAACAACCTATATGCACACATACTGTAAGGTAGGATAGCAAGCAATATGGCCATAGGGTGCTAAAGCACTGAGTATGGTTTGGGTGTCTCTATGATCAAAAATGTAGGTCTGTGAAAAGAAGGGTGTTTTTATTAGTGAGATATTGTGGGTGTGATATAATTACTAATAAACTGGGATATTCTTGAAAAGGTGCAGTGTATGAGATTTTACTTTTTTAACTGGGGTTGACTTTCATTACAAAGACACTATAGTATCATAAAGTTAAAGTATTAAGTATTAAGCTCTCAAACCTTTTTCAATATTGAATCCAGACCACATAAATACACAGTGCCCAACAAAGTATTTCTACCCAAGCACTTACAGTCATCATGTTTCTGAACAGCTGGTTCCAACACTCAGCTTCCCAGAACTCCCTGTCCAGTGCAAGATCACAAGGTACAGAGCAGTCTCCAGCAAACACCCATTTACTAGCTTGGAGGAGGGAGGAAGGTGGGAGGGGGAGCAGTGGAGTAACTTGGCTTGCTGTGCCTGTGTGTTTGGCGAGACACACACATCCTATTCGCATTCACAAATGTGGCTCCATAGGACCCTGCAAGGGAAAGGAGCCACACTAAACAGCATATCATGTGCTGGATATCAGGCACTGCTCAGAGGACAAGTTGATTCTATAGGAAGCTAAAACTTTTAAACATTGAGAAACAACATCCATTGCAATTGATTTAATCAACATGTGATATATCTTAAATTTCTTTTGACTTTAATATCACTTTAACCATTGACAAATTGCACTTCATAAGCCATTTTCTATACCATTGACTCTACGTTCCATAAGCCCAAGCAGTGGGTAAACCCCATATATGAGGGGGTTCCCTAATTTAAAAAAACAACTTTAAGTATATTAGGGTACTTTTACTCCATGGAGTGTAAAGATTTGATGCTCAGTGTCTTTCTACCAGGAAGAGGACCATTGATGGACCATAAAACCATAAGACAACAAGACAATAATTTTGCATGCAAAGCTTTGTACAGGTTATTGTTAAGCAAAATGGCTCATATTAAAACTACAGGCCTTAGTCTAGTTCCAAAGCATTCAAATAATGCCAGCATGTTATTTTGTAAAATTAATATATTTGATTGTATTGGTGTTTACAATTGTTGTTGTTTATATTCTGCTAAAGTAGTAATCATATTTATCACCTCAAAAAGCCAAGCGAAATCCTTTGATTAGAAAAGAAAATATCATATAGAGTTAATTCGCATTTAGCTATGGAATGCACTGACAAAGATTTCTGGGAATGCTGAAAGCTTCATGTCCAATTAATGCATTGCTCAGCGTATGACCTTTACATTTTATAATAAATGTGAAGGCAGGTGATGTTAGTTAACATAAAGCTTACACTGTGAATATCTAATTATTTTTTATGTTATTTTTAAAGGTTTTTAAGGTTTTAGGAAACCAAATTAGGGAATATTTAAAACCTTTGATACTGGATATTGACAGCTTATTAAATCTTCTGCAATAATTTAATGGTGCAGGTATGGATATGTTGCTTGTGAGGTTGTAAAGAGGTACCTTTCATAACTTCAGTCTATTCAGATTTCAGCAAGACAGTTCTGATTCTAGGATTCCAGAATGAGATAGGCCTTTGAAAAATATTTGATTTTGCAGAATGATTCTATCAGAAAATGGTAGTAAATGGCCCACACATGGCAGGGCTAGATAATTGGCCTCTCAATGAGTGCTGAATTGTGGGGAAGCAGAGGTGAGGGTTATGTTCCCCATAACCAGAAGTACCTGTTTTTTTCCGGTGCTAGATCAGGGGTGAAAGGCTGCAGTGTGAAGGTAAATTACAGACAGTTTATCCTGTCTACTAATTTCTAGACTCCAAGGGGGTTATTCACTAAGGAGCCAAAGGATTTAGCCAAGTGTTCGGCTAATCCTTTGGCTTGCTTCGGCTGCAGAAACCCTTCAGTTCAGCTGAACCAAATGTCAATAGTGCGTACAGCAGCTGAAGTAAACAACCAAATGCAGCCGAGCCAAACGAACATGCTTCAGGTCAGCAAAGCCGAAATAACAGCCTGAGCAGGGAGAATGGAAAGCAGTAAAATATAGTTCAAAGAGGGACTTGCCATGGTGCTTTAAGCCGTGGTACTTTGGGCTGTGAGGGACCCTTTATTCACACTCCATAGATCAGGAGGACCCTCCTAAAAAGTGGGGTCCCTCCTAAAATCCAATATCAGACCCTTAATCCGAGCAGCGAGCTGGCAGAGCAGGAAAGGGGGGACGGGACGAGCGTGGCCCCCCCCCCCCCCTGCACCATACCAGGCCACATGCCCTCGAAAAGCACCTTGTCCCTAATGTCAATGAGGACAAAGGTCTCTTCACACAACCCTGGCTCAGTGGTTGTGAGGGTCTGTGGGTAGGGGGGCTTATTTGCATCTGGGTGCCCCCTTTCATAAAGGGGCACCCATATGTGCCCCCATGTGAATGAGGAAGGGGTAGTTGTTACCCCTACTCATCCAAATAGTGAATCAAAGAGTTAATAAACACACAACACCTTGAAAAAGTCCTTTATTTGAACCAAAAAAGCAACCAGGATCTAGAGCCCAAAGTAGATAGAATCCTAAGATTTCTGCCTCTCACAGAAACTTTGAAGCTGTTCATAATGCAAAAATGCCACCACCTGGGATACACCATCTCAGACCATCCCACAGGCCATTTGGTCTGTTTTACATAGTGCAAGGGCATGTAATGTAAAGTTTAGCTTACAAAATGCTGCGGTCTGGAATATGTAATATACTGCTCATTATATTTATGGCTAGTGAGGAAGAAAATGGACACTATTATTGTTGGTCAGTGGAAAGAATTTCCTGCTATACTGTGGTCAGTGGGAGGAAAAATGCCTCAGCACTGGTGCTCAGTGGCAGGAAAAATGCTTTTTTGCATTGGGGATAAAGGAGTGGAAGTTTGCTCCAGCATTGATGTTTACTGGGCTGAAAATGACCCATAATTTGTAGACAGTGGCAGGCAAACATGCCCCCCATACAGGGCCGCCGTCAGGGGGGTACGGCCGATACGCAAGTAAGGGGCCCGGCGCCGCCTGAGGGGCCCGGCCGGGTACCTTACATGAGTATCGGGTACCTTCCTCCGCAGCACCGGAGGAAGCCGGGGCCCGCACACTCGAGATCCTCACCTGGGGTGCTCTCTCTGTGCAGGCCTCCGGTGTCCCCCTGTATCCAGTCGGCCTCCACTGCAGTGACTGACTGCACATAATGTTTTTAAAGATACTCGCGGCGGCCATCTTTAAACCTGGCAAGTTGCCCGCATCTCATTTAATATATTGCCGAAACGGCAATATATTAAATGAAAATAATTCCCTGGTGGTCAGTAGTAGATGCTGATCACACTGATCCTACACTCCACCATTACTATAATCCCCATGTGTCACACTGGAGCCCAGGAATGCAGCCCCCCTTCCTGCAAAACAGGTAAGCAGGAGAGGGGGAATTTTTTTTATTAACTATTGTTATTAGTTGTGTGTGTATGTGTGTTTTTATTGTGTGTTTTTTTAATGTGTGTGTGATTTTTTTAAAATTATTAATAAAGCTATGTGTGTTTTTAATGAGTGTGTGATATGTGTGTTTCATTACGTGTATGTGTGGGGTTTTTTTTAACCACTTCCCGCGGGTTCATGTAAATGTATGTGCTCCGCTGGAAGTGGTTATACCAAGAATATGGCTGCTCCTTGTACCACGAGTGTAAGCTCCTTTGTACAGAGACTGATGTGAATGTGGGGGGAGGACATTAGAGTGTAAGCTCCTCTGTACAGAGACTGATGTGACTGTGGGGGGAGGACATTAGAGTGTAAGCTCCTCTGTACAGAGACTGATGTGACTGTGGGGGGAGTGGACACAAGTGTAAGCTCCTCTGTACAGAGACTGATATGACTGGGGGGAGGACATTAGATTGTAAGCTCCTCTGTACAGAGACTGATGTGACTGTGGGGGAGGGGACATTAGAGTGTAAGCTCCTATGTACAGAGCTCCTATTTTTACAGCACCACCCTGTACTATCTTACTAATTTTAATAAGTGCCAAAATAGAGTGCACAACAACACTTTAAAACCACAATCCCAAATTTGACTAGACCCACCCCCCCTTCCCCCCCAATCACCATATCCCCAATCCCCAAAATATAGACTTCAGGTGCATGTTTGGTAGAAATTGGCCATAGTCAGGAGCAAATAGAAAGAGCTCTACAGTGTGGACCTTTTTTAGTATCTCTTCTGCTGAGAATGCCGACTGTAGCTTATCGGCTGTGGGAAAGTACCAGTCATTTGGGCACCACATGCATGAGGATACACATGACTTTGCCCCACAGAGCTTGGTGGGAGCAGCACCTCAATGAGACAAGTAGGCAGCAAAAGGCAAACAATTATCTTCCTAAAAGGCACATAGCAACCACCAAGTCCTTCTCGAAAAGAGTGCATTGCAGTCACATTCTTTTGAGGACTGCTAATGTGCACCTTTCTTCCTCCTCTTCTTTTTTAAGGGTGCAAAGCAGCGGTTTTTTTTAGGACTACTAGTGTGCCTTTTCCTACTTACAGGGCACACATCTGCAAATTTTTGAGGGATGCTAATGTGCCCTTTTTCTCCTTCTCCTCTTCAAGGGCGCACAGCAGAAATTTTTTTGCACTGCAACCTCTAACATATAATCTAGGTTCCTGGGCATTTTCCTCCTTATTTTTTTTCCCTGTAAGGCCGTCACTGTCCTGTTTAAGGAAGCACAGCCCCCAGGGGGATGGCAAGGCTGTAAATAAAATGCTTACAAGCAATCATATGTCCTGACGTAAAGGTAAGACCTCCTTTTTCTGCTGCCACAGACACATATACCAATTGAATGGACTTGCTATAGCTCTGCATCAGTATCAACGATATTCCATTCAAACTAAACTAAATGGTAGATCTAAAGATGATTGATGTGAATGCCAAAGTAAAAGGTCTTTAATCACATGGAGGCCAAGCAGATAAAAGCTCATTAATATTTTCTGATTGCCAAAGTAGACATTACTCCCTTGTCTGAGACAGATGAAGAGTTTGATGATAATACACCATCTGACTTTTTTGTTGCAGAAAAGAAAAGCACAAAAATATTTTATCTGTTTAGGTAGCACATTGTGTAAAGACCAACAGGGTTATTCACAATAGGGCAAAGAGTTTGGAGAAGGCCGAAGAAGTGAACAATCTAGGAAAATATAGCTGAACTGGAAAGTGAACTGAATTGGACAATTCTTCCAAATTAGCTACTTTGGCTTAAATGGTTCACTTCTCCTGCCTTCTCCAAACTCTTCACCCTTTTGTGAATAGCCCTGTAAGTCTATTCAGGCAGCTGCTGAATAACCTACTGTGTTGTGAATGCTTTATAAATAGTTATAAATTTTGTGTCTTATTCTGTTAAGTCATGCTGAGTATTTTCATTTGCCTATTAGTAATGGCATTAAGGTTTTCTGAATAAAAAAATAGGACCCGAGGAGTATACAGCAGTGTATAATAGGACTAACCAATATATGCCTAACATTGATTTTACCTATGGGGATAGGATGGTAACATGAATGTGAGTGACACCATGTAAGATGATTTAGGTGTGTTCATGTGCTTATTTTTCTTTCTTGCAAATAATGCAATACAAATAAGTTCTTGTGTGGACTGTCAGCAACAAGTGCCTGATGAGCTATAATTACCCAGAAGCTCAGGTATTGATGACTGAAGAGTTAGCTATTAATCAGTTGTTGCAGACAAATATGTCTGTTGCATGCCTTCTCCAAGGAAAAAATAACCTTCTGTGTTCATTTATACTGCCCAGGAATGTTATACTATTTTTACAAAATAGGGTCTTTAAAAAAAAATTACTGCCAGCAAAAAATGTAAAATATGCCCTTCTAATCTGTCAATATGCACTTCTTCAGCACTCCCTATGCTTTCCCAACAAAGCACATTATCAACATGGCTGCAGTGAACCCTGCCATTCTATAGTGAGGAACTGGCATGTAAGAAAGCCCCATTATTGGCCATTCTAAGCTTCCTGACCTGGGGTCAGAAGGCAGGAAGTGCATTATTGGTATTTGGTTGCTTTGGTGGAAAACAGCCACATTAGTTCACCATGTCCCCAAACTGCGAATGTGTTGGGTTCACTGTGAACTCATGTTTGACCACAACCCAAAGCTTATCCTTACCTACCCTGTATAGGTACATTTTGTTTCCTGTGATTTTAGAATATGGAAACTACCGTATATACTCGAGTATAAGCCGAGTTTTTCAGCCCATTTTTTGTGCTGAAAAATGCCCCCCTCGGCTTATACTCGAGTCAGCGTCTCGAGCACTGAGGAAAGTGGTCAGGTTTCTTCTTACTTACCCCGCCGAGCGTCGCGTCACTGCTGCTCCGGTGATGGCATTGACCTGGGTAAATTACATTGCCTTTTTGTCTACAGTTTCTATATCAACAATGGTGTGCATTAAGCAGTCTCTGGCAGCCTTTTATTAAATGTGAGCAGTCTGCGACGGTGCTTTCTTACAAGCTAGCAGTCTCTAATAGCATTTTGCTATAATTGGGCAGTCTATAACAGTCTTTTGTAACTTGTGAGCAGTTTATGTCATCCCCTTGTAACATGTAGCTGGAAAACTGACTATTTTTTTTGTGATCAATAAACATTTATCTTGAATTGGCACTACTCTTTTTAAGCTACAATATCTAATCTTCCCCAAGGTACCTAATGGTGGCCCAATGCAGCATGGTGAGGCTACCACCTGTAATCCAGGAAATAAAAAAAAATCTTCCAAATGACATTTTCTTAAATAAAAGCAATTTTGGTATGTGTGTTTTTCAGACATTCAGTTCATTGTAAATCTGGATGTAATACAAATGCTTAGAGCTTATGTACACAAATATGATTTATTATTCTGTTCCATTTCAAGCAAGTGGAATATTTACAGTATACAAATATTTGGTGAGGTGTGTTATGCCAGGAAAATGCTGAAGATTTGATTAATCAAAGGATTAAAACAGCTTTTCAGAGCAACAATTTACAGTTCAGGAAAGGTTGAGCATGCAAATTTTTATTTTTATTTTGTACCACTGGTGGACAACATTGTTCATAAAAATAGATGGCAGATTGATCAGGGAAATATACTTTAACATTTCAGACATTAAGATGAGATCTGAATTTTACCAAGAAAACAAAATGGCAAAGCTAGTTAAATCAGAAGACATTAAATGCTGTTTTTTGTAATACTAGGCAGACATTTGAAAAAATTGACAAATGTTGTATCCCTTGTTGTAGCAGTCAACAGATCTGTATATTTAAACCTTAACAGAAGCAAGACAAATCCAGTGAAGGACTGTTCATTTTTGCCATAATAGAAGAATATTAGATGCCCAGCTACAGCTAATGTAACATGTGCAAATGATGCCCAAAAGAAAATGTAAACTGGTACAGGAAGTGAAAGAATATAATGTCACTGCTCTTCACTGCAGATTGGTAAGAAAAGTGTATTGGCAGTTCTGGTATATTTTTGATGTTTTTTTTTATAAATCCATGTAGGTACTAAGCATGGTGCCTATTTCTGGGTACCCAAAAATATATTTTTTTGTGAGTCTGAACCACATGGTTCTTTCAATAACCTAGAACCTCTATACATTTATTATTTCTTACATGTGTGCCAAAGTCCCCACCCTCACTGCTTCTGTTGTAAAGACATAAAAATTCATCACAAGAAATGGACATTTTGGCATTAATCATTCCGCAAAATCACTTCAAGAACCAGGAAAGCACTGTCTGGTTTCTCTGCAGATTGATGTTTATTGCAAATATTACTGGAATCTGATTAATGTACTCCATACACTAAAGACATGAACCTGCAAAGTCAGATTATATCAGTAAAATATTGTGCTCATAGTTTATATTTTATTATTGAGGTATGGCACTCTTCCAACAGTTAGCTTCCACAGTTTTGCAAAAAAAGTAAGAAAAAGGATTTAAAGTCTATACTTTAAAAATCTAAACCCAGGAATAAAATCTTCAAAATACATTCGAGTACCTTACCTATGAACAAAAATCTAGCTTATTTGTTTATCACTTAGCTGTAGATCCTTAAATCAATGCTGAATTTGTGCTGACACTGTCCTTCCTCCTGGAGGGTGGCTACTTTTGTTCCCCATGGTCACTGTGTGTGTTGTAGAGTAGCCCCCGCTCCAAGATTACTCCTATGATAGACTACAATCTCAGTATTTATTAGTAAACTAAATGTGAGATCATAGTCCATCACAAGAGCAAGCTCAGAGCGATGGCTACTCTACACTACCGAAGGAAGGACAGTGTCAGCACCAATCCAGAGATGATTTGAGGATCTACAGCCGAGTGATGCACAAATAATCTACATTTTTGTTAATAGGGTACTTAAATGTATTTTTAAGTTTTAACTCCTGAGTTTAGTGTCACTTAAACACTGACTGGTCAACATTTTCTAAAATATTGAAACTTGATAGCAAGACTATGTGCAAAAACTGATCATATCCATTTACAAAAGTAAATACTGTTTTGTCTTTTGTCTGAATTCTTACCTAAAAAAACAAAAACAAAAGTGTTAAGGAAGGTGTTATAAGTGGTGTCATTGAAAGTATTTAACTTGCCATATATGTGTTCATATTTCCATTAGATGGGATTAACTGCTTTGTGTAATAGTTTTCATGTATGTACAATATATGTGATAGGGACCTTAGATTGGTCCTTAAGCTGCCCATACACCTATAGATTTTCTGCAGATTTTCTATGGTCAGATGGAAAAAGTGCAACAGATTCCTCCATCTTCACTAAACTATGTGGATGGAGGAATCTCTCATTGGGCTAAGATTCATTACCTTGCTAGCCAGACCCGCTGGCTCTCAAAACACCTGAAAAATGCCTACATCCAATCAGATTGTTCAGGTATTTTAACAGCCAGCGGGGCCGACTGTCAAAATACTGAAGGTTGGCGCAGCAGGAGATTCCTCCATCCACACAGTTTAGTATAGATGGAGGAATTTGTTGCACTTTTTCCATTTGACAATAGACAATTTGCAGAAAATCTATAGGTGTACGGCCAATTTTAAGGGCAGGGACTGATGTGAAAGTGCAAATATGTGAAGCGCTGTGTAAATTGTCGGTTAACATACCACAAACCCAGACAGTTAAACCCGAATCCTTCAAATTGGCTCCTCTTCCTTGTTCTTGCCTCTAAGTGACCTGTTTGCTTTGGTAGGGATCTAGTACTTATCCAAACTGTTTTTTTGTGTGACTTGTAGGAAGCAGTTGGCTGTTGTCTGCCTGTTTCTCCTTGTATGTGTTCTATCCTGTAGTATTCCCTACCTACAGTTATTCTGTCTGCCAGAAGCTGTTGAGCATGTTCCAGATGGTTGCGTAAAAAGGGTTTACAGCCCAGCTAATCACATTGAATCTGGGCTTGGCAGTGTAAACTGGGGAGGTTTTAAATGTTTGGGACACTCCCTGCCAAATGATTTAGTTCTTCTAGGCTTTGGCCCTAAGAGAACGGTGCTATGAGTTGTTTTACTCCTCTTTGGCCTTAGGACTTAGTGACTGGAAGTTACTAAATTCTCCCTTCCTGTGAAAGGCAAATAGGCTGTTCACATTGAAAGGGGATTTTAACTTTGCAAGGGCATTTTCCCTTAGCTTAGTGAATGATGAGAAGCTCTGCTGAACTCCATCATCCAATCGTGTACAAGCTAAAATACAGTTTTTTGGGGGGTTTTTTCCTGGTCCGTGGTATCCTTTGCAAAGTGAATTTTCACCATATTCACTAAACTAAGGGATAACTACCTTGAAAAGTGAAAAAGCCAATGGGGGTGATTTACTAACCTAAACACACGCACGCACCAGGTGCGTGTGATTTTCACACAGCAAAACGTATTTATTAACCAAAAAGTCTCTAAAAGCATATTTCCACTAATGCCATATATGGAAAAATCATGCACATGATGCATATATAATGCTGCTTCACAGTTTAGACAAAAATGGTTAGCTCATGCATTTACATTCCTGCATTCATCAACGCAAGCAACACAACATAGAGGTAATTTACACAACATCACCTTGTAATTCATGCTTGGCTTCGCATAACACACCTGCTGGGTGTGTACACACTACAAAGGTGTTTAGATTCCACCCATAGATCATGCTGGGAGGGAACACACTACAGAGGTGTATACATGTTCGTGGTGTGTTTATAAGATTAGTAAATCAACCCCAATGTGTCTGACCTAGAGGAAGCAACTGCAGCTGTCCCACACAAGAGAGTTGGTGAATGTCTGGTTAAGTAAAAGGTCCACTTATGAACCTTCTCAGCTGTTCTGCCTTTGCTACCTTGGTTCAAGATACCACTAGAACCTTGATCTCCAAGAAACCAAATTTTGTCTGTGTGTTTTAGGAATGCAAGAGGTAGCTATCTTTAGGGAGATCATTTGTGATATTTCATAATAATCTAATAAGAAATATTACACTGAGGATTGACAAAAAGCTGTGCCTCGAAACGCATAGCCAGGCTATTGAGAGTTTGTTTTCTATTCACTGCTCCCCGAATTCTCTTACATCCACTTGCAGTAGCTTGTGCACCTCCGGTCTACCATCCTGATACAGCTTGTGTATACACGGCTGTCTGTGCTTTCAAAGCCGTTCGTTGCTCACACTTCTCCCCCAGCCGCCGCCGCGGCTCGGCCTGGCCAGCTGAGTACGTGTGTCTGGTTGCCTTCCCTTTCACATCCCAGACCTCCAGCAATCAGTTGCTTGGCACATTTCAACACTCCGGCGACTTGGCACACAGACGCCACTCCACAGGAGATCTCCAGACACCACCGCTGTCATCCTAATTGTGAGTCATCATTCTTTTCTATTAGTATGCTTCAACATGGTTGTCAGCCCTTTCAGGGTAGTAGCGCTCCTTAGTTATTTCGTTTATTGCTGTGTTTATAGGTACAGGGTTCCTCTCCCTGGTTTAAGGAGTTTGCACACCGACCACCACTGATTACAGTTTTTTTAACTTTGTGACCATTGAATAGGAGTGAGTGTGCTTATCCATTGTTTTAGTTATTTTGGTTAAGTAAAAGGTCCACTTATGAACCTTCTCAGCTGTTCTGCCTCTGCTACCTTGGGCCACTAGGTTCAAGATACCACTAGAACCTTGATCTCCAAGAAACCAAATTTTGTCTGTGTGTTTTAGGAATGCAAGAGGTAGCTATCTTTAGGGAGATCATTTGTGATATTTCATAATAATCTAATAAGAAATATTATGGTGCCAGTGCATAGCACATAGTTCTCCTCTCTTCTCTATGCTGCTAGATGTTTTACAGGTAAAGGAAAGGAGGTCCTAAGAGGAGATCCTGAGGACATTTACCTTTTATGTACTACTTGACAGCCTTCTGTTAGTTAGGCTTTAGAATTGTAGGTTTTTATGATAAAAAAAAATGTTGACCATCATATGCCATTTGCTAGGTTAAGATTTGTTTGACTTAACAGAACAGAACATACAAAATTATCAGCGACTTCAGGCTCAGTATTCCATATACTTTACTCACATTGTGACAGGTCTCACAAGATTTGTACTCTCATGGTCAGATTTATATGTCAAAACTCTTACTAGACCTATTTATCTATATGTTCATTGCATATCTAACTGTATTTTAGGTTACTTCAGTTGTTATTACTTTGTGCATATGTCTGACACAAATCAGTGACTAAAAGAACTGTGTAAATCCCATTTTCTGAGCTGTGAAACTGCATCCTCTAATACTACATTAAATGTATGTTGTCCTATATAGTGTAAGTGGTAGAGTTTTAGATGATGCATTGCAAAAGAAAAAAAAGCAGAAATGAAATCATAATCAGCTTTTGCAAGCGTGTAATCGCACATGTCATCTACTGTGTAGGATTTTAACCTCTACAGCAGGAGTGGTGATACACGATATATGGCAGGTACAATATATTATGTTTTCTCTGACAGAAGTTAAATCTAAACTAAGTATTCCCTGAAACAGGAACAGAGAAAACACTTTACATGCCTATCATTTGTCCTTGGAGGACAAAAAACAAATATGTTTTTTAAAGCTTGACACTAGTATTATTTGATGTGGCCTCAGGCTATATGCTTTTCTTTTTCCATTTTGTCGAATTGAATGGGGTAAGAAAACAGCTTTGCATTAAGAGGAACACATTGTACAGGTTAATCATAACCAGCTCTGAATTCAAATGCTGCAACAAAATAATGGAGAGTGGGTATCAAGGGAGAAGCAAAGCTTATTGTAGGAATAGCAGTGGGACAATCACATCTCCTTTGCATGTGGCTAACCATTTAAGGCATGTGCTCTAGAATTAATATTTAATGGAGCTAGAAATAAGTTTCTACCATTGTTGATAAAACAGTAAAACTTGTAAAATTTTAATTGGGTAAAAGTTCATTTCAGTGTTTTCTCATTTTTCTCTTCCTCTAGCACAGTCATTTACAAGGAAAAGGATGATTAGAATGGAAGGCAAAACGAAGATTTAAATGTAAGTAAATCAGAAAGGCATACCTACACTTTAGAATTTGAGGTAAAATTTTCTCAAATGCAAACCTAAAACAATCAATATTTTAACAATTAGTTTTGACTGTGTTGGGGTCAGCACCCAGCAAGGAGACTTAATTATATATAAGCCCTATGCATACAGTTTTTTTTTTACCTCCCCTTCATATTACTATTTTTATCAGGTTATGGAAGATGGACACTTAGTTGCTCAAAGATCAGCAATGTATGTGTCAGCGTCACAAATGGGTATCAAGGCTGTAACAGGTTCTAAATTTAAAGTGGATAAATATGTATGATACTGTCCTAAAACTATTGATCTATTAAATGTTCTCCCATTCATGCTTCTATTGTTCCCTCCATTTTTAGAAATTGTGCATCCTAGAATAAAAAAGAGTCTTTTATTAGCCAGATAGTTTATTAAACTGGCTTTTATGCACAAGATCTGAGCATTAGGGCTGTAAAGGTAATTATATTTCAACAGTCACTTTTCAGCCAAAGAAAGTGATATGCTGCCTCCCTTAACAAATACAATATAAATCATTATAAAATAACCATACTTTTTTACTAGCCAAAAAAACAGAAATATTTTTCACCACTCTCTGTAAAGACAGCTATGTGATATTAAGCCAATAAATGTGGCTATCCTTATTATTATAAGACTAATATAAGAAAACCTACTGTAGAAATAATAATATTACTGAATAGCAATTTCAATCCCTCTATTTCCCTTTCGTGCCACACTTTTGTGGCACGAAAGGTGTGGCCAGTTGTAAGAATAATTACCTTGTGGTAGGGTGTAGTCCGAAACTCCAGTATAAAATTCTTCCTGAGAAACAGCTAGCCAGGTCACCTTAGATTATAAAACATTTAGCGTATGCAAAAACCAGATCTGTTATCACGAATGAAGCTTGGAGGAAGAGCCAATTCAAGATAGGGTCTATGTCCCATTCTTTTGGCCTACAGATGCTGTCTCCACGGCCTCTTCAGCACAGCCGTTAACCTCCATTTGTCCGAAATGCTGTCACCACAGACCTACCCTGCAACACTATTTATGGAGCTGTCCCTTAATATCAAATTTTTGGAAACAAACTCTTACGTACATTAAGTCTATTATCTCATGGAAACCAGACGTAGACCCTGCCATTTGCCTATTCAGTTTCCTGGAGGCAGCGAGAGAGGTTTTGGGATACTTGGGACAAAAGGGAATAGACTGGGCGTATATATGCCTCCTTACCGCAAGAAGATGTATAATGAGGCAATGGAACTCCTCAACAGCTCCAACAATCCGGGATGTTACCAGGAGCTGCAACGTCTCTTTTGTATAGAGCAAGTGGATGTAGAGTTGCACAAAGATGCCCGTTCTATTTTTTTCTTCTCCAGATGGCGGTAGTTCCTTAGCAAATCCTACTCAGTACCAGAGATTCAACAAATCGTCAAACCCTTCCGCTATACTAAATGGTACATGAAAAATGAGCTGTCGAATGCCTTGGGGTCATGCAGGTAGATTTGGATTGAAGCCTTCCTCTGGGGGAGCAGCTTGAGGAAACTTAACTAACAGTAGTTTGAAGTACTCTTAAACGATATCCTGCATATTGTGAATACATGGATCTTTCATGCAATTTGTGAGATGTCAGGGATTTGATCTGCATTACACCACATGCCTGATGTTTTGTTTTGAAGTGATGACGTTTGTGTATCAAGATGTAAAATTATGAAATTTTAATAAAAGATTTTTTGAAAAACAAACAAACATTTAGCAATATGACAAATTCAGTATTGTTTAAGAAAAAGGCCAAATCTGTGCCATGACAGCATCACAAAAATTCCTGCATGGACCCTTCTGGAGTAAAATATAAAAAAAAATAAAAGGTTAGTTCTTCCAGTAATTCTATCATGCATAAAAGACAGCCGAGTAGGTTGCCTAAGGTATATAAGGAATAACAAATAAAAATGATTTCCCTCTCCTTGTGTATGTAATATAACGCAACAAATTGTAGCAATTAAATGCATCCATGTAAAAGGAGGCCTCTGGTATATGTTAATATTTCTGGTACCAAAAACGCAGTGAGCAAATAAGCATTGTTCACACACATATAAATATTAATAGATATTTATAACTGCAAGATGTGGTTACTTGAAGGTATTATTACAGCTGTAACAATAAGTAAAGCATATTTACTTACATACTGTCTTCTGAGATTTAGGATTCTATCAATACTGAGTGGGCCACAAAGCTGCTTTCGAAATTGTATCCTTGTAACTTGCTGTTAAATAATTTGTCTTTACCATCCTTTCCCTTAGGAAAGTGAATAATTGCAATCTTAAAGTGACACTAAACTCAGGAGTTAAATTTTAAAATGCATTCAAGAACTTTAACTATTAACAAAAATGTAGATTATTTGTGTATCACTGGGCTTGTTGATCCTGAAATCATTTCTCAATTCATGCTGACACTGTTCTTTCTTCTGGAAGGTGGCTACTTTTGTTTCCCATGGTTCCTGTGTGTGTTGTAAAGTAGCCACCACTCCAAGCTCGCTCCTGTGATGGACTACAATCTTATGTTTAGTTTACTAATTTGTATTAAAATTATAGTCTATCCCAGGAGCAAACTTGGAGCAGTGGCTACTTCACAACACACACATGGACCATGGAAAACAAAAGTAGCCACCCTCCAAAAGGAAGGACAGTGTCAGCATGAATTCAGATATGATTTGAAGATCTACAACTGAGTGATGCACAAATAAGATACATTTTTTAATGGTTAATGAACTTGAATGCAATTTTAAGACTTAACTCCTGAGTTTAGTGTCACTTTAAAGAATCATGAGAGAAGGTCCCCAACCTTGAGCACCAGATCACTGGGAAACAATTATTGAACATCTGATGGATGTTTAGCATGACAGTGCACAGCAATGGCAGCCACCAAATTCCTTTCAGTTTATATGTAGTGGTCTGTGTAGAAAGGGTAAATGTAGTCTTTGTTTATACACCAAATATTCATTATGTTTCTATTCCAATTGTTTATATAGCTTATTCTATTTTATTTGTCATTCTTTGTATTGTCCTATCCCCAGCTTTTTTAGTGTAAAGTGGAGATTTGTTATGAAGAGAGTTAGATTTTTATCAGGGATTCACAGAAAGCATTCATAGTTCATTTTCACCAGCCTGGTGTAAATTATTACCTGCAACAATGCTAGGAGGAATAGAGATGTACTATGTAAAATCTAGAAATTTACTTTAATTTACAGGACTATTCACAAAAAGGGTGAAGAGTTTGGAGAAGGCAGGAGAAATGAACAATTTAGGACAAAATAGCTGATTTGGAAACACTCTCCAATTCAGCTCACTTTTCAGTTCAGCTATGTTGTCCTATATTGTTGCAGGGGAACTTTCAATTTGCAATGGAATTTTCCCTTAGCGTAGTGAATGTGGTGAAAATGTACTTTGCAAAGAATAATAATTCACCCAATAATAATAATAACCCAATAATGTGCAAGGAAATTTAAAAAAAAACAAGTATTCATGGTGATTGTATGATGGAAGTCACCATAGCTTCACCTTAATAACTAAGCTAGGAGAAACATTATTTTGCATAGTGAACAGCCTATTTTCTTTTAGTAAATCAATACCAAAGAATAGGTTCTGACCATTTTTTTCTTCATTGCAGTCAAAGCAATACAGTTTGACAAAGTCTGTGACAGGACAGTGAAGAAACAGCAGCTCATTAATGATGGTCATCCCTGTGCCATTTTCTGCACTAAGCACATTTGACAAATAACTTTTATATAATTGTACTTTAAATGTATTTTATACATAGGCCCACAAAATGTTCACCTACCTTCTTTGGATAGTATTGTCTCCACAAATGACTAAAGCCTCATGCATACAAGCTCCAACTGACTTCTGGTACCACGATCATTTGAAGGCAAAGGGAACAAGGCAGCTTGGCCAAGCTTTATATTTATTTCTATGAATAGGGAAGGATGTTAACAGTACTGGCAAATGTTGCCCTATTTGTCACAAGGTAATAAAAGTAATCAAGAAAGGTTTTCAAATCTGCCCAATTAGTCACTCTTATGAAATTGGTTATGCAAAGGTTAGGGGCGATTCCCACAGACATGAGAGTTTTGTCAAATTCAGTTGTTTATGGGTAATTCAGATGACAGTAATCTTATGTCTTTGGGGAGCATTATACATTAGCCAGTAAGTACAGCCAAGTATAGTAGCTCCCCTTATGTGTATCACAATTCTAGGTATACTTAGTTTATTTTCACATGGAGACATAACATAAAGTGATACAGAAGAAAAACACTTATTGTTTCATCAATAATTCTACATTCATTCAATAGCTGGTAATGATGTGATAAATGTCTTCATTGACAGTTGAAACAAATACATCATTATTCAATTTTGAAAGCCGTGTAGTTCAGTGTCATAGCTCAATTTATCTTGCTTTCCAGCTAGCATTATGGAGTATCTAGAAGAATTTTTTTGTTTAATGAGGAACACGGTCTTCCAGAAGGCCATATCATACACATGACTATAACTAAGAGATCATTACAATATGTTTTCTGAATTTCATAGTTACCTGTATGTTTAATGTCTGATGTACCTATGTTCTAAATAGGGCTCACACAAATGGTATGTGCATGTTCTGTGTTTTTTTATTTTTCCATTCAACATTTTTGATTGGCTAGGTCAGGGGAAATGTACAAACCTAACTACCTCTACAGCATGAAACATGCTGTAACTATGACATTAATTGTATAATTTTAAAGCAGCAAATGATTAGTTCAATTATTACATGCTGCACATTTTATTGCCAACAAGTTCAGTGGATTTGGTTGCATGTTTAGATTTCCAGTCCTTCAAAGTGAAAGGCAGGTCTCCGTAAGAATAATATAGTCACCAAAGTTTTGCTATTATGTACAGGGGTGGGTATATTATTTATGAAGACTGTGCAACTGCAGAGTTCCTTTGGGAGTTAGGGGCCTACATATACTAGCTGTTGGATGGATGGGTGCTAGGACCCCTGCGCCATAGTCATATAGACTTGCAACATTGTTCAATTCTATCTAGTTGTCAATCAATTTTCAGTGAATTTTGGGGTGGGGCAAAAATTGGTCTTGCATCAACCCCTTTTGGTGCCATTGTCCACCATTGATTATGAAAATCCTAATTTGTACTTGCTGGCATACACCCTTTGCATCTGATAAATGTGCAAATGGCCGGTGAATGCAAGCAATTCTAGAGGTGAAAATCCATCCAGATTCCCCTGCTGTTTATACATGTTTTTGAAAGGCAAAACTAAAAATAAATTTAAAGGGAATTCACTGTCTCTGTTTCCAGACACAAAATTGTGGTACGAACGTACAAACCTACACCAATAGATGCCATTGCCAGTCTGATAAGCAACTTGAAATGTTAACGTCAATCAGTCTTGTAGCGGTGTGAAGGTAGTTGGGAGGAACTACTGAATGCAGCAGGGAACAAAGGAGACTAATACTCCTGAAAGTGTCGATTTCCCAAGAGATTTCCGCGGAGGTTTCCATCTTCACAGACTTCTTTGGCAGGTATACCTATTTTGGATTTTTATTTTTGATGAAAATATTACCTTACAGGTAGACTAGAGTCTCATCTGGAACTGTGTTTATATTTGTGGCTAATAATGCAAATAATAACAAAGCAAATCAAATCTAAAAAAGAAAATGAGTATTTTTTCTTACGTATTATTTTTATACACTTTCCAACAAAAAGCTTACGGCGCTTGCCGACAGTCAAATGCCTGTCCTCCAATTTTTTGTATAAAATAAACGCTCTTTTTAGCAATTACATTTTGTTATTTCATGTAATGCATAGATTAGCCATATAATTTTTTAATTTGCACAATAAGGTTACAGTGTTTTGTACAAAAGCCTACTTTGCAGTCTGGTAAAGCAAACATAATAGCTAAAGAATTTATATTTATGTATAAGAGGGTTAAACAAGCACAGCAGTAAAAATCCTTTCTTTGAAAAGTGATTTCTTTTCAGACAAAGGAAAAGCTGGCACTATGGGTTAATGTATTCCTCTATAAATAAATGCAATGACAGCTCTCCTGTCAGTTCACACTGATGGACGGTTTCTTTTTCCGCCATTACAACCTTGTGAATGTGGGAAAATTAATTTAAGTGGTAGTTAATTTCTAATGAATTTCATTCAAGCGGCTAATATGGTCCTTCAGTGTTATGGTAACCTTCATGGATCATTGCTTTATGTAAATAAAGTCTACTATATTCTTAAGAAAAAAATAATAATGAAAACAATTTTTTGCAGGTGTTATAGATGTGAGAAAAAACACATATTAACATATATACTTTTATATTTAGCGTGCCATAAATGATAGCGTATCCAATGCTCATCTAGTATTGTTCTAAATTAATCTAAAATATTAAACCATGCACATCTGCATGCCTTAAGGTGGTCATGCAGAACCCAATTTGATCATTGCCTGTAATGATCTTGCTGTGTTGGGCAACACCTAAGGGGCGATAATAAGAACTTTCAAACATTACAAACATTTCAATAATTTTTTTACTTTTTGGAAAATCTCTGTGCAGATGGGCAGTGATCCGTCCCTTTTAAATGAAGAAAAGGGAAGAAAGAGTTAACTGCATATTTTCAAATCACAAAAAATTACCAGGCCAAGTTCTGGTGAGTTTAAGAATATGCTGATATCTTACTGTCCATAGTGTCCAGCGATATCTCTTCTACTTAACCCTGTATCCCACAATGAGTTACAATTAGTTAGTGTAGTATGGAAGGCCTATTTCAAGCTCCAAGCATATCTAAACTTAAAAACAAAAATGTATTATATTGCAGCTCACTTGTAAGGTACTTACCAGGAAACTAACACAGGCACAAGTTCATGCACATTCCACTATGAGCAGTCCTGTGTATAAGCACAAATATTAACAAAAAGCGACAAAGAGGACCGCTCCACCAGAGGATAAATTACACAAAATATATATATATATATATATATACACAACTGTTGCAAAATATGTGGATATGTGGCCTCGTCAAGGCCCCTCTGCATAGTGTGGTCCTAACTTTACTCTATGAGAGCATATAAATAGCAAAGGATGAATTGGATGCAGGTTTGCCAGGAGGCAGCCCAACCTTCTTAAAGACACGGAGACAGAGACACAGCAGAAGCCCCGCACATCACAATGGCAGCTGAAGCCTCCACACTGCTTGAGCTGAAGACCAGTCAACAATTAGCTTAGGGCCCACACTGGTTTAAATAGGCAAACTGGTGCCAAACAGCACGCCAACATGTGCATGTCTGTACATTCATGCACGCACACACCAAGGCTAAATTATGTGCACAGGAACACTAGTAATCACAGGTTTGCGCACATGAATGCCAATACATGCTCATCCGCCAGTTAAAGCACTCTTGCCCATAACCTTTTACACAGGACTGAAAACACAAACAGGGGGCGCCTTTCCTAGTGCAGACAGGTTTATTAGGATTAAAAACAATTGAGGAGAATAATACTCATCCTTGTGAGTATTATTCTCCTCAATTGTTTTTAATCCTAATAAACCTGTCTGCACTAGGAAAGGCGCCCCCTGTTTGTGTTTTCAGTCCTGTGTAAAAGGTTATGGGCAAGAGTGCTTTAACTGGCGGATGAGCATGTATTGGCATTCATGTGCGCAAACCTGTGATTACTAGTGTTCCTGTGCACATAATTTAGCCTTGGTGTGTGCGTGCATGAATGTACAGACATGCACATGTTGGCGTGCTGTTTGGCACCAGTTTGCCTATTTAAACCAGTGTGGGCCCTAAGCTAATTGTTGACTGGTCTTCAGCTCAAGCAGTGTGGAGGCTTCAGCTGCCATTGTGATGTGCGGGGCTTCTGCTGTGTCTCTGTCTCCGTGTCTTTAAGAAGGTTGGGCTGCCTCCTGGCAAACCTGCATCCAATTCATCCTTTGCTATTTATATGCTCTCATAGAGTAAAGTTAGGACCACACTATGCAGAGGGGCCTTGACGAGGCCACATATCCACATATTTTGCAACAGTTGTGCAACGAAAACCTGTTTTTAACCCTATTAGTTTGACAGGGAATTTTGTTCAGGCTAGCTGGTAAGTATGCTGGGAAATTTGCTTTTGGTCTTCAGCTTTTTCCCGTTATCCTTGTGACCTGATCTGTGACTCTGCTACCTGGAAGACGATCCTTGCTGGTGACTCCAACCCTGCTTCCACTTACTGATTTGGTGCCTCGCTTCTCCTTCTCTGTGTAAGACCTCAGCTTGTGACCTTGAACCTGATCTTGATTATCGATTTGGCACTGATCCGCCCGGATGTAACTGACCTTGGCCTGTGTTCCCGACACGTATCTGTTGCCT
The DNA here is from genome assembly GCF_000935625.1 of Nanorana parkeri. Lineage (NCBI taxonomy): Eukaryota > Metazoa > Chordata > Amphibia > Anura > Dicroglossidae > Nanorana > Nanorana parkeri. The sequence continues at coordinate 45,528 of NW_017307989.1, forward strand.
GTTCCTATACTCTACTACTTCCAGTGAGATCCTGCAACTGCCACAACCTGGTTAATGCACTCAAGTGTCTGCACGGACATCACCAAACCTGCATCTCAAGCACATGTGTGTTCCTGCATCCTCGCTCAGCCTGTCACTACCTTTAAGACAGTTGGAAAAGGTTTGCGAGGGTAGCCTGCTCAGCTAGTCTCCATTCAGGTACATGGCATTACCAATCCTTAAATGTGGTGTCTGCAGTAGTTTTCTTTTTGTAGGCTTTTTTTCTTTTCTTTTCATCTTGTACCAAACTTTCCCTGTTTGGGTGGCTTCACTCTTTGGAGGGGCAATGGAGCCACTCTTGGCATTATTAACCTACAGCATTGTTAACCTATTGAGAGATTAGTGTTAGATGCACTAGCAAATTTACATGAATTGACTAACAAATTAAAGCCAAACTCCAGCAGATGCTATTCAAGCAGTTATAGCAAAAGTTTTTTTTATTATTTTTGAGATAAAGGTTTTACATAAATGAATAAAAGACATCCATTGTAAGTACCCCACTGTTAAATGGTTTGTCTCAACCCTCTATCTGCCACTTTTGCTGGACAGCTCGGTCTGTTAAAGAAAGTAAAAAATAACAATCTTACCAGCTGAATAACCAGGTTAAAATAAAGGAAAAAAACTTAGAAAAAGAAAACTAATGCAGCCACTACATTTAACAATTGTTAAGCTGTAAAATCTTACAGTTTTGGGTACGGATATAGATGTGTTTTAACCCTTTTGCTGCCACCGATGTAAGGCTTACAGTGGAACACAACCGCTTGCAACTGGCCACGTCAGTAAGCCTTACATCGGTGGCTTTCAAAGTTTTGCTATAAGCTCATGGCCACTTTAGCAAACACCACATGTGCAGACAACAAATTTATAGAATCTATTCTGCATCAACCATCCCCAGCTGCTAATCTCCACCACTCCTGTTGTTGCCTAATTGCTTTACCAGAACAGAGGTCCATGTGCCATTTTGTGAAGCAGTGGTTATCATTAAACGAATGGTAATACTTTAGCTAAGTTGGGGGCAGTTAGTAGAATTGTGAGGTAGGTGACAAGGAACCAATGACTAGTTATTCTAAACAGAAAAGCTTAAAGCATGCCTTTACCCGCTTTCACTAAAAATCACTTCTGATATGAAATCATCTTACATTGATTAGTTAAATAAACATATTTTCTTTTACTTACAATTACTGTTTTTCTACTTCTTGGTCCTCTTAAGCTGGCCATACACCTATATATTATCTACAGATTTTCTGTGGTCAGATAGAAAAAGTGCAAAAGATTCCACCATCTATGCCTGCATTCAATCATATTGTTCAGGTATTTTGACAGCCAGGGGGGCCGACTAGCAAGATACTGAAGCTTGGCCCAGCCGGAGATTCCTCCATCCACACAGTGTAGTGTAGAGGGAGGAATCTATTGCACTTTTTCCAACTGACCATAGAAAATCTGTAGATAATCTATAGGTGTATGGCCAGCTTTAGGCATTAGTGATGTAAACTGCAAAATCTTGCAAGATCTCAGGGAAAGGCATTTTTCCTTGAAGATGATGTGTATTGTAACATGTACTAGTCACAAGTGACAGAGTTTCAGGAAGTAAAGGGAGATATATTAATTTGTACTTGGCCACTGTGAGAAGAATGGGGAGGTAAAGCAAAATGGGGAAGAAAAGTAAGGATAAAAAAACTGCAATTAACTATAAATATCTGTTTATAGATTGCCATTACTAAACCTTTTTAAAGGTGCCTTTGTTGTTATTTTAAGGATAAGGGTAAAGTTCCTCTCTTAATATAGGGCTCATGCACCAGAATGACTGGGTTAATCAAAAAATATCCAAACAAATATACTGCAGCACCTTGTGTTTATTGTGTTTGGATTGACTTCTACAAAGTGAGTATGTGGCAGATTCTAAATTGATGGTACCAAACTATATATATATACACACATAATGAAACGGCTGAGCATACAGTTATGTGACCCATTTCCCAGTAGAGGGCAGGGGTCAAGTATGGAAAGCAGTATAGCTCAATGGCAAGTGTTCACTTTTAACTATCATGTGTATACTAGCCTTAACAAGCCAGGAAACACTTACTTCCATTGAATACTATATATAAAAAAAACTGCCTTCTGGGATTTGTCTGCCCCTGAACACAGTTTGATAGTATTCCATTTAATTAGCACACACTGGGATTTTTAGAAGTGAGAAGTCAGTGTTCTAATTGTGTCAATACCACCAGTAAAGCACTGACACCTCATCTATGAAAATCTTGGTGATCATTCATCAAATAGACTCATACAACAAGCAAATCTTCATCAGAAATGTCAAAAATATAAACAAACAGGACTCCTAACCATTTATCTATATGTAAATACTGTGCTACATTTGTATATTTTATGATTCACCTTGATTTTGATTAAGCTTTGATGAGGGCAATCATATAACATCAGTTGTAATGTTCTTCTTCCAATTTGAGTTGCCAATGCAGCTTTTATGAAAAGGTAGCTAGCTTTTTATAAAGTATATATCCGTTACTGTTTGGTCTAAAGGGAGCAATTCTGTAAATTGAACCTCTGACCCATTTATCATTTACTCTAAGTAGAGCAGAAGTGGTTTTGACTGATGCTGCAACTAAGCCTATATCAGCAATTTTTAAATTTGAGCATGCTTTTGGAGGAACAGTTTTATAGAAAATGTGACGTAGGCTATTGTGCACTAATGGACAGAATGCAATAGATGATTAACCAGAAGAAACTGAGTATGTCCTGTGTCCACAACCTTAACCAAATTAACACAGATAGCATTACATTTCTGAACCGTGTAACACCAAACTCCATAGTATTCTCAATAGACCAAAACATTTTTGATTAGGGTTGTCCATAATCACAATGATTAAAACATTTTTATGTGCAAAATAAAAATCGATTTTTTTTTTTTACTTCCTTAAATAAATAAAAACTTTTAAGACATTACTAGTAATAAGAGTGTAATAATAACCATGATATCATGACATATGGGAGGTCTGACCACACAACTATATATATCTTCATGTGATCCCTATACATACAACATAATATCTAAAGTGAATGCCTACCTGTTCCAATATACTTAGGATAATAGGTATCATGTCCTAAGACTAGTTAATCTAGGATCCCCCTCTTGCACTTATTGTAGCTAGATATACACCATATTTAACAGACATATACAATAGTAAAGAACAAGCATATATGTAGAGCTTTCCATATCCCCTCCTGGGTGTCCCTGGGTGCTCCCTATTGATACCAATATTCCTGGTGACGGTACATCAATAACTCTGAATGTGTGGATTTCAGTACTATGTGCTAAAGCTATTATTTGTGGTCAAAGCCCCACTGATACGTACCCAACAAACTATAAGTTGAAACACTGGATTTAAATCGACAAAACATTACAAGAGGAGTTTACCAAAAGCCTGAGCCAGCTCCACCTGAGGGTCAGGTACATATCTGGTGTAGCACCCCGAATCTCACCTATCCAGCTGTTTAATAATATGCACCGGAATGCCTTTGCTAGATGCAGCTGAGGCTGCCCCAATTCTAAATGAATGCCCTGAATATTGATCAGGGTTGAGACCCATGTTGCAGATGAGAATCCGAATATGTCTCAAAAATTGGGAGTCGCTAAGGGGACCGCCTGCAAAAGGTAACAAGGGACTATCAGGAAAGTGATGCTCAAGGGCTGCAACCAACTGGTCCAACACCCTGATGGGACACCAAGCATTTTGTGTCGTGTAAAATTTAACCTCAAAATTCTTACCAGGTAGCAGAGTCTTGGAATGCTCTAGGCATAGTCTAAAATGTGTGGGGTGCCGAGCCAGATGTTTCTTAGCTAAAAAAGGGACTTTGAGACCTGGCCACTGTGAACTCCCCGGGCCTCAAGAAACCATAATACGCCAGATAGGTGGCTGATCTTAAAACTAAACTCTGATGAGCGCCAAAGGGGGACTCAGATAACATCCTATCGAAATCATGGAACATGCCCACGGAAATGGAGAGACAAGTGATGCTGGGCCTGGCCCTTGACTTTTGGATCCCCTTAAGGATGGCTTTGATCGGGTGGGCTGCCAAGATGGACGGTCTGCCAGTGTAAAGCAAGCTCATGTGATGTTGAATACCCACAAAGTGCAGTTTAATTGTACTGTGGGACAGGCCGAGGCTGGTGTGACAATATGCCACAAAGGACAGAATAAACCTAATATCACCTGAATCCTGGCTAGGGTATGCCTTCTGAAAATCGTTAAACTTGTGCCAGGCCAGGGCGTAAGCCCTCCTGGCGTTAACGGATAATGAACCGTCAATGATCCGGCAGGCCGAGGCACAATGTGCATAGAGTTCAACGTCAACTGGGAGAATGGGGGTACTGGTGTAGCATGATCGTCTCCCCCGGGATGCTGTTGGTAGGAAAGGTTAAAGTAAAAACGAGACAGTGCGTTGGCTGCCATATTATCAATCCCTGGTTTGTACGAACAAACCGATTGCAGCTCCCGCCTAGTAGCCGTACCAGACCGAACCAAGACCCTGCTCGCCAACCGGATTCTGTCCAACTTATCTCGAGGCAGGCTCGCGTGCAAGAGAACAGAATCTAGATGAATGCCAGGAAGGTAATAGTTGTGGCCGGGCCCTCCAGCTTGTAAGCCGCAATGGGCACATCAAGCTTGTCCGAAAACCGCCAGCAGTGCCAACAGATCAGCTGGAGGCCGGGCCGGACTCTCCACCAACAGAATGTCATCCAAGTAGTGAATAACCATCAGGAAGCCCACAAACTTGGAGAGAATCCAGTTCAAAGCCCCCGCAAACTGGTCAAACAGCCATGGGCTGCTCTGAGACCCAAAAGTAAGTAAAGTGGCAAAATAACAGCTATCCCTCCACTTGATGCCATGCCACCACCAAAGCGAAGGCTAAATAGGGAGAAACTTGAAGGCATCTGAGAAATCTGCCTCGGATAACCAGGAGCCCCTGCCTGCCTGACACCGCCACAGCGGCCCATGCCTCGGAGCTGGAGACGCTCTTCTCCACAGACTCCAACCTAGCTCGCAGGTCCCAAAACGAAGAATCAAGTGAATGCAAAGCATACGGATCTGCGTCAGGGGGGGGCGCCATGGTCTGCAAAGACACCTGATCCGCGCTAGTGGTTGCCGCCCTGGAGGTAGCAGAATCAGGAAACAACAAACGAAAAAGTTCCGCCTTTCGAGCCGTTGCTGGGAATGGGATCCCCCTGCGCCGCAGCATGGCTGTCAGTCGGGGAATAGTCCAGGAACGCAGGGTTGGAGCACTGCCATGACCGCATAGCTGAAATAACAGCTGAAATAGCTGAAATAACAAATCCTAATGAGACAGAACGTGGTCACCGGAAAAAAAGGGATAGCAACCACCACCGTCACCCGTGGAGCGTACAGGGACCATACCACGAACAAGAAACAACGTACCGAACAGAAACGTGGGGCGAAATGAGGCCTGTGTCGGATGAAGCTAACTAGAGCCCGAGGGGCATTGCTGATGGTGTGCACCAACCCAGCATGCCCCTGCCCACCCAATGTACTAGTATGCACGGAAATGAGTTGGAAAATAACCCCAATAAAGGTGAGATGGAGATGTATCGTATGACGTATGAGCGGGGGGCTCGAGGAAAGGAGGGCACTAATCAAACAACCACAACACTCAGAGCCCCCCCGACCGCAGGCCTGGGGAAAGACTATGTGAAGGCAGACGCGTCCACAATCATATGTGTCAGCAAGCAACCAAATGGGAAACAACAGAAACCTATGCCTAGTGTATGTGAAGTAGCGTGGTGTAACGCACAACGTAGTGCGTTCGTGCCTGAACTGAAACGAATGAAACAAACGTAATTCGGGTTCCACACACCTGATGAAACGAAGGAGCGATTAATTCCCACGGGGAACCGAAGAGCTCCACCACCGACACAGAACCTGCGAGCAGACTGAAAACACGTAAGACCCCCCTTAGCCACCTCCTGGCACACCACAATAAGGAACCAACGGTGCAACAACTCCTCCCGGAGTATACAGCAGGTACCCTCCCCCTATATGTCGCTTTTTTTATTTTTATCTGGTCCGTGAAATCCCCGACCCCCCTAACAGTGAACAGTTTTATTCATTGTGGTTGTGGACACCTGGGAAGCCCTAATCAAAAAAATGTTTTGGTCTATTGACAAGCTTAATCAAACAGAACATTCCTTTTTACAGAAGGGACACATTTGCATTCTGCAGTCAAACACACACACACATATACATACTATATAAGCCTAAAAAGTGAGTGTAAAGGATGTATTGTAAAGGACTAGGTACTTTATGAGCTAAACAAGATAAATGACTCAAGCTTGCCTAAATAAAAACCTTACAATTGTAAATAGAGGTGCACCGAAATGGAAATTTTAAAACCAAAACGAAACCGAAATAAAAAAATTGTCAGGCCGAAACAGAAACCGATACCGAAAATGTTTTTTATTTTAATCTTTTCAAATATTTTATTTTTATATAAACTTTTTAATTTTTTATATTAATTTATTTTTTATTAAATAGTTTTATTTTTTACTTTACTTTTAGGGCCTTCGTGGAAATATTAGGGGTCTAAACAGACCCGATATTTCCCTTTTAAAATAGAAAAAGAGATTGAGGACACAAAGTCCTCTATCTCTTTTTGTGTATCACCTGTTATCAGTGAACAGGAATCCTCTATGAGTGTTCCTGTTCATTCATAACTTGAGAGCATTGTGTGTTTACTATAACCACAACTAAGCAAAAGGTCCTCTTTATGGAGACATTAGGGGAAGACCCCTAATGTCACCTAGGGACCCCAGAAAAGCTGATGAAGCAGAGATCTTCTTCACCAGCCCTGCAGCAGGCCACGCCACGCCACCCTCTCAACCACAACAGTTTGACTAACAGCAGAAGGAGCCTATGGCTCCTCTGGCCTCTGTATCTTCCCCTGCAACCAGTTTGAGACAGAGGATCGCTTTGGGTACTGGTGGCGGTGACAAGCACCCAGCCTTTAGTAATACTTTAAACATACTTGAGTGAACGTGTGTTGACATGTGCAAAGACTTTTATTATTTTTAAAGAATAAATGTGGGTAGGAAATGAACTGACCAAGTCTGAAAGGGCTTGCTAGTAGCAATTGCCCCAAAATGTCAGAAAAAGGTGCACAGACAATTTTTTTTTAAACTGAGTGGGGTATGACCGAAATCAAGGCAGAATAATAACAATAAAAATAGTGGGGAACAACAAGGTAGTAAACTTTTGTCCCACAAAGGAATTAAATGTATGTACACCAACGCTAGAAGTCTGGCAAATAAAATAGAGGAGCTTGAAATTAGGTTAATTGAAGAGGACTTCGACATAGTGGGTATAGCGGAAACCTGGCTGGACAGCATGCATGACTGCGCTACTAATATAGAGGGGGTGTAACCTGTTTAGGAGGGACAGAGGTGGGAGAAGAGGGGGGGGGGGTGTTTGCATTTACGTAAAAAATAATCTAAATGTGCATATAAGGGACGATATCGCGTCAAATAATGGGGAAGACGTGGAAACTCTATGGCTGGAGCTAGATATGACGGAC
>NW_017307989.1:53301-57392 GCF_000935625.1 Nanorana parkeri
ACAAGTCTATAATTTTGCCACTTTATAGATCATTGGTTCGACCTCATCTGGAGTACGCGGTCCAGTTCTGGTCACCAGTACTAAGAAAAGATGTCCTTGAGTTGGAAAAAGTCCAGCGGAGGGCAACCAAACTAATTAGGGGTATGGAGGACCAGAGCTACGAGACAAGGCTACTAAATTTAAACATGTTCACATTAGAGGTGAGGAGATTAAGGGGGGATATGATTTCCATGTACAAGATGTTCAATGGTGGTAGCAACATTAGCGATAAACTGTTTAAAATTAACTCCATTACAAAAACTAGAGGCCACCACCTAAAATTGGTGGAAAAAAAATTCCAGCACAAGGGGCGAAGGGGGTTCTTCACAGTAAGATCAGTTAGGGTCTGGAACTCACTGCCACAGGCGGTGATTTCAGCAAATAATGTAGAATTGTTCAAGAAACTTTTGGACGATTTCTTAAGGGACCGCAATATACAGGGGTACAGGTACTCCTAGAATGAAAATCCTAATAGGTTGGATTTGATGGACTAATGTCTTTATTCAACCTCAAATACTATGTAACTATGTAACTATGTATGTAGAGAACCCTTTATTGCTCGTTAACCCCCTATAAGTGTAATCATCTCACCTCCAAAAACTGAGATTCCAGCAGAAGCCCTGCAGAGTCTGCACTGTCCACTGGAAAGTGACTGACAGGACATGGGCCCATTGATCCTTCAAGAGGAGACTATCCAGATATCCCACAACATAGATTTCCTGACAGCAAGGCAGAGTCAGGATTGGGTGAAAACCAGGTTGAAAACCTTGGTGAAACCCTGAGGCACTGTGGATAGGCCAAAGGAAGTGGTAACAAAATGACAGCGTTGCATGCCTGCAGTAAAGCACAGGAGGCTCTTGGAAAGGGGGAATGAGAATCTGCAAATAGGCATCCTTGATGTCCACGGAGGCTAGGGATTCTCCTCGCTGAAAGTAAGTAATGACCAATCTAGCTGATTCCATGTGGAATTTTTAAACTCAAAAGGAACTGGTTGAGGACATTCTAGTCCAAAATGAGGAGAAGCCCAATTTGCCTTGGGGACTGTAAACGGGTTTAAGTAGAAACCTTAACATTTTTTTCCCGTCGGAATGGGAGCTATGACCACTTTCAAGAGCAACTGCTGGGAAGCAGCATAGAGATACAGTATGCCTGCTTTTTCAGGGATGAAGGCAAGTTGGTAAGCATGAAGCAGGGTGGAGGCAGAGATCAGAACTCCAGTTTGTAGCCCGCCATACATGAAGCCCTAGTCCCCATGTTACAGAATGTCTCCGGTTCAGATGCCCATGAAGACCAACAGATGTCCCCCCACTTTTGCAAGTGGGGACGCCTCTCATTGTGAGGAGGGCTTGTTCTCTGACTTGACAGGCTTAGTGCTCCAAGTCTTCCTGTGGAACTAAGTTTATTATCCATAACCGATAAGTCCTTGCAGAATTTCAGTGTGCGCTGCAGCGACAAACAGATGGAGCCATTCAAATGAAGAGAAACATAAGTCACTGGCACACAAAAATCCTTGGTTAATACATCTTTATTGACACATAGTCATTATATCACTTAAATTGCGATGTTTTGGGGCCACACAGGGACCCTTTATGAGGCAAACAGTGTTCTGTGGAACTGAGCACCAGGTTTTGACTTGGAGCATGCGGTTTTTAGAGAAAGGAAATTAAATTTTCACTTTGGGGACGTAAGGTACTCGTACCCGCTGTTAAGACAACAGGAAGCTGTTACAGGTGCTGAAGAACAGAGCTTTCTGTCAAAATAAGAGCCAGGGTCCTAAACCATGTGCTTAATCCAGACGGCAAGGGCCTGAGAGACTGCCATGAATGCAACTGTAGGTTGCATGGCAGGACAGGCTTTTAAAGTGGGTCTCTAACAGTTTGTCTATCAGATCCTTGAAAAGGGGAACATTTGTCACTGGGACTGTTAAGATTTTCCTGATGCAGGAAATGGCTATATCCACGTTTAACCATTTCTTAATGAATCCCTTTTCAATGGGATATTGCTAAGAAATCCATTTGGTAGGGCTAAAAAGCTTTTCAGGGCAAGGCCAGCCACATAGAAAACAGCCTGCATTTAGTAGGAAAACTGGAAAAGTCTTAGCAGGGTTGGGCATTTTTGAGGGAACCCAGGCTGGAGGCCATAGGACAGGCCAACTTAGGGTGCTCCAACATGAGTGCACTGTATCAACAGGGGTAGCAATTGTATCCTTAAGTCTTGGAGAGAGCTCTATAGACAGCATGTCCTCTTGAACAAGTTCCTCAGAAGAGATCGTTCTTCCTCCTTGCCTTGGTCCATGGTTCATATGTTGGTCCATGTGCTCCCCCAGACCCAAATGCTGTCATCTGTTGTGATTCTTATTTGTTTTAGATGTGCCAGAAGCATTCCTTTGAAAGGTTTCAAAGATGTAGCCAGACTGTATAACTAAGAGAGGCAATTGGGTGGTCGAGTCCAGAGAATTCTGATCTCCATCCCAGACCTAGAGAAGGAAATTCTAAAGCAGCCTTGACCTCTATTGGGCCCATAAAACGACTGGAATGTTCAATGTTATCAAGACTAACACGCTCATGAGTTCCCTTAACAAAGCCATAGGGGACAGATACAGAATTTCTGGATTTTCTCATCTGGGAGAGTTGAGACTTCTCTGGGTAAATGATCCACCCTAGCTTCTCCAGATTGGAGATCACGCATTGCAGGGGTGCCCACAAGATCGATTGCGATCTACCAGTGGTTCGCAAAGCTAACAATGGTAGATCGAGAGTTGGCTCCCTGCCCTAGCTCCCTCCTGTGCTGTTAGTGCCACCGAATGTGTCGCAGGCTGCAGACGGGAGGGGCGTCCCTCCACTCATTCAGTTACGCAATTATTGTGCAATGTAAAATGATTCTACTGGGTCTTTACTATTAGAAACTTTATAAGGCTTTGGGTGTTTTAAGTAATTTTTAAGCCCAAAAATACACGTTTTCATGTGTGCAAAAAATTGCCCCAGCAGCAAAAAGGTTAAAAAGACACTTTTCAACGTATCCATGAATATTCACCTTTGTAGCACGCCCTTGTACCTGGCAACACTTACCAGTACTACTGACAGGCACTGTCCCATGACAGAGGGTGTAAAGTAATTGCTCATTCTTATTATATATTATTAATATATCCCCAAAAGAGTGGCTAAGCTTCAACAATACAGTTTATTGGCATGCTACTACTGCATGTATTATGTAAATATACACTGTTGAAGATACCTACATCCTATTTATTTAATACAGTTTCTGGTATAAAATGTAACTGTGGGCCATTGTGTGAAAGTTATTGGTCTCAGTGTTTGTTATTAATGGCTCCTTACTGGGAACACAGGGTGCATGAAAATGGTTCAGGTCTTGATTAAAGCAATAATAAACCTTATATGCAGAGGACAGTGCCATCTTAGCCTCCAATTACATGGTGCTGCACATGTGACAAGTTTTAACACGAGTGATTTGAGAACCTGAAAAATTGGTTGAGAGCGGATATAAGCACACAGGAAACTGTCACAGTTATCACTAGAGGCATGCCTTGAAAATAGCACACAATGTGCATGCACTGGTAGGTAGAATGTAAGTGAAAATACCACAGAAAACAACTTTAGTACATGTGATTAAGGATTTCATAAAAAATTTTGACAAATCTTACTTGCTTAGTTTTGGGAAACCGTTAATTTGGTGGATTTAGTTCTGATGGAATTGGAATGGCTACTCTCTTTATGACAAATATTTAATGTACAATTGTCTTTATTTATATTCTGGTTGGACTAGGAGCATCTTTAGCATATAATTCCTTATAAGAAACAGCAGAGCCTAGGCTCCCACTTTTCTTTTATCCTCTTCTGCCTCTGATCACTAGATTACACTGTCTTAATCTGGGGGCCGACTCTAGGAGAGAGAAGATTCACCCAGTTTGTGTTTCCCTGAATTTGGAGAAATCCTTGCAAAGGAGCAGCACTTCCTGTTTGATCTGAAAACATTGTGCCTTTGTTACACAGAAATGCCAGTTTGCTTTGTCAGCCCTTCCTGCTAGATTACAG
>NW_017307989.1:57479-64925 GCF_000935625.1 Nanorana parkeri
TTGTGTGCCACTGTACATAAAATACATTGAGATATTTTCTAGAAAAAGAATGCAGCCTCCAAGAACCTGGCCACACATTTTGTTTGAAGAAAGGGCTTTTGGGAGGATGTAGTTCTGGGAGTGCAATTGCATCAACTTAGCTCACAGCAGCTGCCCCTGCAGGACGTTTACTAGCTTAGTGATGGTGTCACAGGCAATAATAAAAACAAAAACAAGGTGAAAAAAATAAAAAATTGCTGGGACACAATACAAAAATTGGGAAATGTTACAAAACTTATATTTTTGCTCACTGATGAAACTGTGAAGAGGTTACCACATGAGGTTATCAACTGTATGAGGTTGATTTACTAAGAGCAAAAAGGCTGTTCACTTTGCAAGGGAATTTTCACTTTGCAAAAAAACAAAAAACAACAGTATTGCTGCTTGCATATGATTGGATGATGGAAGTCAACAGAGCTTCCATCTTCCCTTATTGTCTAAGCGAAGGGAAAAATCCTTTGCAAATCAAACAGACTATTTGACTTTAGTAAAGCAGCCCTTATGTCAGGACTACAACGTTACTTCTTGAAATAGCTAAAAAAAAAAATGTAGTCACTTTTTTAAAAATGGGGAAAAAGAATTTCCATTGTTTTCTGCTAGTCAAAATGTTAGCTCAGGATCTCCTAGCTTAAGGATATTGTTACAGTCATGTAAAAAAAACTAAGTCCACCCAATGGAACTTGTTGACTTTGTCAAGATATTTGAGTGGGCAAGCATTAGATCTTCATTTGGGTAAACATTGGATCTTTACTCAAACAGTAAACTATGAATTCTGCATGATATCAAAAGTGTGCTCCATGAGAATGTGAGACCATCTGGCCTAAAGTTGACCCAAAAAATGGATCTTTCACGGATCCAAAGAACATTAGCAAATCCACCAAGGAAAGGTGAGAGAAGGCTAAAAGATAGAAGAAATGAAGGGTTATGGAATGCCCGAGTCAAATGTTGTAAGAGGATATAAAATGGACAGTTCATACAAAGAAACCCACACACTTGTAACTGAAGAATTTTGCATGGACAAGTGCTCAAGAATTTTACTGAGGGGATGGGCAGTTATGCAAAATACCTACAAGAAGTCAGTGCACTTTCTAATTGTACAGTGCAGTATTAGATCTAATGCCATTTTTGATGAATGTATGATTAAAAAGGCAATATTTCTATCCTCTTTGACTAAATATTTAATATATGAAAAAGTCAACAACTTCTATAGTGTGACATGACTGTACAGTATATGCAGGCCCAGATTACCCATTAGACAATTTTCATATTTAACTGCAAAATATTTATTTTTTCCAAATCTTAAAAGCTAGACGTTAGATAACTTGACCGTGTATGGTTATGCACTGACTGAGGGTCAACTAAGTGATTGGAAGGAATACACTGTCACTGACCATGCATGTTTAAGCATTTGCAGACTAAGGGACAACCCAGGTGATAGAAGGAATATGCACGGGCATGTCCAAGCACCTCTTATGTCTATTGCTGACTTTATTCTGTAAACCATCCCAACACCTAGAAAATACTTACTTATATCAAATTAAATGTAAAGCAGAACAAAATTTACAAATGCATATTTATTTTATTCAGGATGTAAAACTCCGAAGATTTTTTTTCCAATTAACGCAGAATTTCAGCTATAGTTGTCGCTGCTTGTGTTTGCCGTTGCTCTTGCAGTACACATATGTCCTCCCACGGCGCTTTACAAAATAACAGTCTTTGCAGCGTTTCTTGAGGACAGCTTTTGTTTTGAGCCCTGAGGTCTGCTGTAAAGGCAGGAGGTGATTGCTGGTGAGGAAATCGGAATTTCTGAAGAACAGAAAATTCTTTGAAATGGTATAACGTGTGAATCCATTGAAAGATGTAGAATAATGAACAATGCTGTGGCTCACAAAAGGCAGACACTTCGACAAAGAGAATAGTGCTCTTCTCAGCAAAAGAGATGTCATTGTCAGAGCTATATATATCTATGGGGCAAAAAAAAAAAAAAAAAGAGAGAGTATTAAAAAATAATATACGTGGCATAAAGTCAACCGCAGTTCACATTTTTTTGGACCTACATAAAAAATAAATATAATAACTAAAGATGTAAATACAAATTACAGTCTTCTTATAAGTAATAAACAGAAGGGAGTATTTTTTTTCTGCCATGCTATACAGTAACGGTAACCCTCATAGTAATGTGTAAAAAGACCATGGAAATCACTATTGAAAAGCTGTTAAAAAACTTTATATTTGATCCGTTGCAGATTTTGTAAGTTTGCCCAGTTACAAAGAATTTAAAAGGTCTGTAATGTTTATTATCATAGGTGTATTTTAGAGACAGAATATCAACCAAAAATCCAGAAAATACACACGATACAAATGTTATGAATTGAGTTGCAGTTCAGTTCAGTTCCATTTGCGAATAATCGCTCCAACAGTTGTTTCCTTTTTCACCAAGTTTCTTGCTGATAATCTTGTAGCCCATTCCAGCCTTGTGCAGGTCTACAATCTTGTCCCCAACAGCCTTTGACAGCTCTTTGATCTAGAGCTGCAGCTAACGATTATTTTCAAAATCGATTAGTTAGCCAATTATTAAGTGCGATTTATCGGATAAACAATCAAATACATTTTTTTAAATGGCTCCAGTGATGGGACTAATAGTTTGTATTGAGATTGTATTCCATCACAGGAGCAAGCTTGGAGCAGTGGAATAAAAAAAAAAGTGTGGTGTGCAATATAGTGAAATGGAAAGTGTAAAATTATACAGCAATCAATGCAAAATGGCACCAGCTATAGAGGACTACAAATCCCAGCAATAGTACAATATACAGCGCAATGCAGAATATCACCAGCTATAGAGGAGCACAACAAATCCCAGCAATAGTACATTATAGCTGGTGGTATTCTGCATTGTATAATGTACTGTTGCTGGGTTTTGTAGTCCTCTATAGCTAGTGGTATTCGGCATTACACCACTGTATAATATATTATTGCATTGTAGTGCTCCTCTATAGCTGGTGGAATTCCGCATGGCGCTGTATAATGTATTATTGCTGGGATTTGTAGTCCTCTATACAGCGCAATGCAGAATACCACCAACTATAGAGGAGTACAACAAATCCCAGCAATAGTACATTATACATACAGTATATAATGTATTGCTGGGATTTGTATTGCTCTATAGCTGATGGTATAATTTACAGCACAATGTACCAACAGCTTCAGAGGAATACAAATCCCAGCAATACATTATAGAGCACCATGTGTGGGAAAGTGCAGGCTTACCCTAGCAGTCTTCCAGCAACTTGCTTCTGAGATCGGGCCTGTCTATCTGCCGCTGTCATCCCCCCACACCTGGCTCCTCCTTACTACATCTCCCCGCGTCCCTGTGCTGATGGTGGATGTGGGCGGGCGGTGAGTGTGAGGCGGGAAGGAGGTGCGGCGTGTAGAGCGTGGATGCGGGCCTGCCAGCGGTGAGCGTGAGTTGGGGAGGAGGTGCGGCGCGCAGAGTGTGTGGAGCCGTGAACGGGGCCAACTGATCAGAAGCCGATTAAATCGATTATTGAAAAAGTTGACAACTTTTTCAATAATCGATTATAATCGATCATGTCGATTAGTTGTTGCAGCCCTACTTTGGTCTTGCCCTTGGTGGTGAGGTTTGAATGGAAGAAAGAGATTCTGTGGACAGGTGTCTTTTATATGCATAACGAGTTGTCATTTCGTCCGATGATCGTATGTGTGCATTGCAGTGTCCGACCGACATTACTGTACAATCGTACGACTTTTGACGGTCAAGCATGTTTGAAAACTTTGCTAGATCGTACGATTTTCGTAAGGTTGCTGGCGTTTCCGTCCGTCAAAAGTCGTACGATCTACACTGCGCTTACGAAATTACCGCATTTCGTCCAGGTGCTTTTCGTTAATTACGGCTAAATTAATCTTGCGATCATCGGGGCAGGATGGGGCTGCCGTATGAAAATCGTACGACTATTCGATCATCGGACGAAAAGTCTCGTCCGATAATCGTAAGGTGTATGGGCACCTTTAAATTGACAGGACTAATCTGTGTACCACATAGCCAGTCTGCGGGAGCCAGAATTATTGTTGGTTGGTAGGGGGATCAAATACTTATTTTACTCACTGAGCTGCAACTCAATTTATAACATTCGTATCATGTTTTTTTCTGGATTTTTGGTTGATATTCTATCATTTAAAATACACTTATGATAAAAATTATAGACCTTTTCATTTCTTTGTAAGTGGGAAAACTTACAAAATCTGCAGGGGATCAAATAATTAATTTTCCTCACTGTAAATGATGCATCTGAAATGAAGATGTTACATATATACCATGTATGAACAAATTAAATATAAAATGTATACTAGGGAGGGACCAAATAGGTTAAGGGTTACATGTGTAGATTAAATGCTTTCATTTGTTAATGGAATTTCATATCATTCTGAGCAGTTTGGTACACTAAAGGAAACTAATACTGTGACTGACCTATTCCTCTTGATCACTTCAGAAGTACAGAAACAGTTGAATAGGAGGATGGAAGATCAGATTGTCTTGCTCTGCTACATGTAGGAAGCTGGTTCTTTTTCTTCTAAGGTTTCAGGAAATAGGAAAACCTATAATTTATAAGAAACATTTGCAGGTGAATATTCAATAAATTAACTACAGAGTTATCGCCCAATGTTGAAAAAAATAAATAACCATGGGAAATAACCACTAGCCAAGCAGGCCTGCACAATGGAAGAAAACAAAAAAAATTTAACCAGATGTCAAAGACCCATCTTTTGCTTAATTAGGAACAGTATTTGCAATGTGGCCAAGAACCTTAAAACGGTATTAACACATTTTTAATCAGTTTGGAAGTCTGTAGTTATTTAATTTAGAAGGTGAAATTCTGTGATACCTTAGGCCTGAAAAATCAACAAACTTTCCATTTTTTTGTATTTCAATATACTACTTGCTACAAACATATTTTCTTTTAAAGAGTCCATCACACAAGAGCCTAAACTATGACGTGCCAAATACCGTAATAGGCACCAAAGTGAATAAATACTCTTTACTGTAAGCATTGACTTTTTTTAATGTGATAAATATGCAAATCTGATGGTCTATTTTATTTTATCAACTCTGAATATACCATTTATTTTTTGGTAAATTAAAATTATTGAATATCATTGAAGTAATCTGCTCTGGAATGGAACAGCTACTGTTTTCTGTAAACGTTATGACCTGTTTAAAATCCATAGGATGCTTGAACATTCTTCAATAAAGGCACCACCTGCCTTCTGAATTAAACCACTTGCATTTTGTCTCTACTAGGTAAGATCTAGTCTACTAAGAATTGTTCTACTGTGTAAGGAAAATGGTTGAAAGAAAGCAGCAGCGATCACACTATAGGTAGTTTGTACAGGAAAAAGTGGTATTCTATTACCACCATCAATACTTGTTGATCCTGCCAGAAATCTAAATTGCAGATAACAGTGCTCTTTGCATCTGCAAATTATCTGTGAACTATGGAATACCTCCTCCTTATGGTATGGAGATGAGGACAGGGAACAATGTTCAGTAGTTCCACAATACTGCCTTGTCCTAGGGTGATAATGCTGCTCCTCCACAGATCTAGTACAGTGAGTGAGCATGGTCACCTTTGGACACACAGTGAGGGGAATTTATCAAAACTGGAGCAGACAAAATCTGGAGCAGCTGTGCATGGCAACCAATCAGCTTCTCTCTTCAGTTTGTTCAGTTATGATTTGAAAATGAAAGAGAGAACCTGATTGATTGCCATGCCCAGCTGCTTCAGATTTTGTCTGCCCCAGTTTAGATAAATTCTCCTCACTGTGTTCCTCTCAGGATCACCAAGTGAATAAAAAAAACAATAAATCCTGAAAAAAGAAGAAAAATAATGCAGCTGCCATATATAAGGAAAAATAATGCAGCTGCCATAAGGATTTATAGACTGCAATATATTACATGTTTGCTCTCGGATTTAGATACACATTAAGCTGTTACATGGTAAAGCGACCCTGTTGCTTACCATTGTTTACACTCTTGCAGAGCTATGGGTGTCAATGTTATTGACACTTCTGAAAAGCGTGTCCCCTGATAAGTGCAGCAATTTCTCTCACTGGCCACTACAGGACACAGTAGCACAACACAATGCACAGTAGTGAACCAGGCAGGGCCGTCTTTACCGCAGGGCAAATGGGGCACTTGCCCTGGGCCCCATAACGTACAGGGGCCCACAGCAGCTGTCCCTTTCACATCCAGCGGCAAACAGAAAACGAGCTGTGTGTGTGAGCCGGTGGAGAGACAGAACGGACATCCGTTCTCAGTAGCAGCCAGCCTGTGGAGTGAGTGACCGACCGTCCGTCCGTCTGTGTGTGTGTGTGTGTGTGTCTCCTGCTGTGATCTCCTCCCCCGATGCCTGTCACAGAGATCCGGCAGGCACGGAGGAGAAGGAGAGGAGGGTACAGCCAGACAGCACAGGTAAATCTGAAAAAAAACACAGTTACCATCATTTTTTAAATCTTTATTTACATGTATCTGTATTTAACTTTACATCTGTCTTTAGTACACAGGCTGGGGTCTGGGAGCAGGACTGGGGAGGAAGATTCTGGACTGTGTTGTATTCACAGGCATATCACTAAACATGTGCTGAAATGTATATTCAGTCCATGTGTTTAGTAATATGCTGTGTAATTGCAATACAGATTTGACTTATTAGCCATGTTCTGTACTACCTGATAAATCATACAATTAGATTTAAATAAAAATCGTATTGTATGATATCGCACACTTGCATTTGCAACATATGCATTCTACATATAATATACACAGAGGCATTTGTTAAAAATGCAACGCACCATGCAGCAAGTGTTCGGGGGCATGCAATGTAAATGCACTACCGATTTTACTGATATAACCATGAGGTGCTACATTTGTTCTGTACTACCTTAAAAATTATACAATAAGATTTTTAATTTAAATCGCATTGAATGATTTAAAAAAAATAGTTCAGAATAAATGTACCAGTATGTGGTTAAAATAAGTAAAATCCATATTGCATTTATATTGCATGGACCCGAACACTTGCTGCATGGTGCATTGCATTTTCAACATATGCATTCTACATATAATATAGACTTATGGATCAAAAATCTGTATTGTACACTCCATTGCATTGCAGAGTCCTGAGTTTATTGTGGTGCAGAGTCATGCGTCTATACCAGACATCCCAACTCTCCCAGACGCTCCGGGAGTCTCCCGCTATTAGATAACGGCTCCCTGCCGCCTGGGAGAAGAACACTTCCTCCCGAAAAGGTTAACTCTGCTCAATCGAGCAGAGTAAAACCTTTCCCTGCTCTGGTTTTTTGTTGGTTTTTTTTTCTGACATCGAAGCCGCCAGC
>NW_017307989.1:65278-73852 GCF_000935625.1 Nanorana parkeri
AAAAAAAAAAAAAAAAAAAAAAAGGAAAAAAGCCAGCATAGGAATGCATAGCTAGATTCCTATTAGCTATTTCACTTTGCATTAGCCAATAGAAAATTAGCTATTGCACCCGCCCACTGCTGCTGTCTATCAGCAGAGGGGGACCTGAAGTTCTCCATCAGGTCCTCTTCTAGTGATTGACAGAAGTAGAGGGCGGGTGCAATAGCCAGCTTGCTATTGGATATTGCAAATTGAAAAAGCCAATAGGAATCTAACCTGTGCTTTTTTTTTTTTTTTATTCTGACGGCATCAGCTGTCAGAATACTAAAAGAAAAAAAAACCTGCAGATAGCAAAGAAGCTATTGCTTCCTCTGCTATCTGCCATCATTTCAAGGGGGTGCTCTCTCTCTTGTGGGTGGGCAGAGGGCACCTCCCTGAAATGAGAAGGGCACCTCCCTGAAATTGCTTCTTTCAGGTTGGGATCCCTGCTATACACACATACATATATTGTTTTTATTTTTTAGTTTCGGGGGAAGGTGATGTAGATGGATACGGGGGGCCTGGGTCAGGAAGTGGTGGGCGGGTTGTGGGGGCCCATCAGCAAAATCTTGCCCAGGGTCCTCTTAATATTAAAGACGGCCCTGGAACCAGGTATACAACACACCTGGAAGTGTTGGATAACAGCTACGCCCATAGGAAGTAAAGATTAGACTTGCCACAAGTCTAAATAAGGCAAGTATTTAACCTGTTCTTTTACAGGGGAGTGCTGGTTTAAAAGTTGTTTTAAAGGCTCCCTTTACTGAGAGAAGTATAAAGGCTGCCATTGCTACCCTTCTAAAAATGCTAGCTACCCAATGTCTCTACTTTAAAGACACTGACATGGGGCATACAGAACAGAAAAGTCAGCACTGGTACTCTACAAACCTTTTCTAAATCAGTGACTTACTTATCGTTCACACCTAGGCGTATTGCATATGCGGGACCGTCACGCGTTTTTTTACCGCAATTCGCGGTAAAAAAGTTGCGCGTTTCCGAAGGCTACTTAGCTGTATCCCAATGGAAACGCGCAACAAAACGGCCCAAAAGTAGTACCTGTACCTTTTCAGGCGTGGGCCGTTTTGTAGCGCGTTAGGGACGGGTGGAAATACGCCAAGGTGGGAACGAGACCATTGAATACAATGGGATTTATATTTTTGAGCGTTTTGTAGAGCGTTCGTCGAGCGTAGAACGCGCTACAAAACGTTCAGGTGTGAACGAGGGCTTAAAGTTCTGAAGCCACTGGATCAGTTTGACAGTCAGAGATTAGCATCATCAAAAGAGGTCAGCAACTGTAGCCAACCCACTTCCTCACTACAGGTTTGCTTACTAAAAGAAGTTCTTATTTATCTTCGAGCCATAGCTGGAATATGCACACATCTATTCAGTCTATGGACACCAGTGAGCCCTTGCATGAAATGTAACATCGGATTACTAACACTACAGTAACAAATCAAAAACGTAAAATCAAATTGTTTTTTTGCTAAGGAGTATTTATTTAAAAAAAAAAAAAAGTTAGTGACCTGCCGATGGGTTAACAGGGAGAAAATGTAGTGGCACTTTTATGTTCTTGTTTGCTACAAACAGGCATCACACTGGATGCATGTGATACTTCTCAGACACAGCACTGACAGAATGTGATACTTCTCAACAGGGAACCATTCACTGCATTACTCAGATTGAGTAGTAGTGTCGTTTCCTCTCAGTCAGATATATCATCTTTTCTGAACCTTGAACATCTTGTGCTTTTACACAGAGCTGCCCTTCAGTGCAGCACCCCATACCTCAGCAATGTGCAATGCAAGCCACACAATGGGAATAAACTGAAAGCATTCTTGTAACGGCAGTATTGTATTGGGGGAAGAGCATTAGGTTTGCTGGGGGTTCTGTTTGGGATGGGGCTGCAGCAGCTAAGTTACATTCCTTCACACAATACCCCTAGACAAAAACAGGCTGGTAGCCCCACTGCAAGGGTTTGTTTTGCCTTGGAGATTGGCTTTAAAGCCGATCTACAACCAAATATTTTTTATCATGCTCGGATGGAAGCTTAACCACTTCCAGCGGGTTCACGTAAATGTATGTCCTCCGCTGGAAGTGGTTATATCAAGAACATGGCTGCAGCAGCTATGTTCTTGGTACCATTTTATACAGCCAGCGAATGCTGTTTAAATACAAGTGATCCGGCGTCTATACAGGCACCGGACCGCTTGTACGGTGCAGTGCCGTGTCCCCCTCCGCGGCCGCCAGCTTCACGGGCTCCACTGTCCCTCGTGTAAGCCCGGGACCAGTGTGGAGGGTCTCCCCTGATAGATGAGATCGGAGGAGAGACCGGCGGCTTCTAGCCGCCGATCTCTCCTCTGATCACTGGACCCGGAAGTAATGTGCATTACATCACTTCTGGTGTCACTGGGCAAATTCATTCCTATAGCCAGAAGAAGCTGGTGAAGCAGATCTCTGCTTTATCAGCTTCTTTGGGGTCCCTAGGTGACATTGTGGTCTGAAAGACCCCTGATGTCTCCCTAAAGAGGACCCGTCACATTATATTTGCTATTACGCAGGGGACTTGTTAGTTAAATAGCAATAAAGCAGAGTGTCAAAAAAACAAACAAATTTGTAAAAATGAAAGTACAAAATAAAAAAAAATAAAAAATGAAAGTAAAAAAAAAAAAATCAATCAAAAATGCAAAAAAGTCTCCTGCCCCCCACGTGCACACACATACAATGCAAACACGCGTCAGATGCGCCAACGTGCAAAAACAAAAATTGCGCCACACATGTTACATATCATCGCAAATGTCTGAGTGAGAGCAATAATTCTAGGCCCATCAATCACTGTTAGCACTAAACGTATGAGTCGTAAAAGCGTTTAAAGCATCGCCTATGGGAAATTTTGGGTATTGTCGTTTTTTGCGTTTTAGTTTCAAGGACGCATGCAATTTTCAGGCTTGACATGTTTGGTATATATTTACCCGACATGACCCCATCTTTTATATTTTACCAAAAAAATGGGTATTTATATTCCCTTTCTGTGCACTAAATTTCATTTTTGTGTAGTTTATCCTAAAAATACTTGTTTGATAAACATTTGCACAAATACCGTGCAACATAAAAAATTGCAACTAGCATCTTTTTTATTCTGCAGGGCCTCTGCTTTCAGAAAATATATAATTGTTTGGGGGTCTGAAGCTGTTTTCTAGCCAAAAATTCAGATTTGATCATGTGTGTGCAAATGTAAGAAATTGCTCCGGACAATTTTGATTTTGCCTTGCTTGTCTCATTAAAGTGACATTAAAAGGCAAAAAAATGTTTCCCTCCCCCCCATGTTAATGTTAGCACTTACCTTAAATGATGTCTCTTTTTCCGATCTTCCTCTTCTTTCCTGATGTTTTCAGCCTTCTCTCCAGCGGTGCGGCGGCTCTCCGATCCAGCGCTGACTGCTCTGTCCCTCCGATCCAGTGGTGCCTGCATGTGGGTGCACGCGTCCATAGACTTACCTTGCGTCCCTAATCGCGTCCCGGCCAAAAATGAGAACTGCGCATGCGCGTGCCCCAAGATACTTTGCGGCCGCTCGAGAAATTTCTCATTTCCACACGGGACCGCGCTCGGAACACAGGTGAGTCTAAACTGCTGTTTGAGCGGGCTTTTTTTTTTTTTTTTTACTTTTTGCATATATCTACTGCTTGCTAGCAGTAGATATATGCAAAAAAACGGGAGGGTTTAAATATCCTTTAAGGATATTTCCCTTCACTTCCTATCCTGTAGACTAAATAGGAAGGGCGAGGATATCTTTCAAATGTGTGGGATATCCCCTCTTAGACAGTTGTCATAGAACAAGTGTCCCCATTGGAAGATTTCCTCTTTATTCCTGTTCTGGTGGCAACTCTTACAGTGGTTCTAAAGGTGCCCGTACACCTGCCGATTGTCGCACGATAATCACGGGTGATCCCGCAATCGTACGATAATCGGCATGTGTATGGAAGGCGTGCAACCGTTTTTAATGTATGGTCGCACGTCTTTGGTCTTCTGAGCACGCTTGAAAACCTCCCGAAAATCACAAGATTTTCGGCGGGTTAGTGGCGTGCTCGGAAGACAAATGCCGAACAGGCCGGTGTGCGCAAGCGCACACTGCCCGCTCAGCATGGGAATCATCGGAAGCCCTGCCCTCAATCGGGGAGGGCTTGCGATGATCGCAAGTACGATCTGACTGTCCAAGATGGGCAGATCGTACGAGATTTGAATTACCTTACAACCACCGCACAACAAAAGTCATGCAATGGTTGTAAGGTGATGGGCAGCTTAACTTTTCACCACTCTGTTCAAAGCTAAAAAAAAAAATGTTTTGCCTTTAAATATACTTTAATCATGACAAGCCACATGAGGCCTTAACTTCTGCAGGTCTGTAAGTCACGATTAAGCCTCCTCCATTCAACTGTCAAATGGTTACCTGGAACATGTATGTAGGATGGAAGAAGTTCATACTTTTAAGACTTCACTGACTGCATGCTTTTTTTTTAGATCAATACCTTACAAGATATCAGATACAATATTGATACTATATACTAGTTAGTTGTTGCTATGCTGCTTAACTTAATACATTTTTATATGCAAAAATTATTTTGGAAAATTGCTGGTTACTTCATACCACCCAATCATCCTGGATCCTGCAGTACTGTCCCGGGATTTGACCAAAATTAAAGAGTCCTGTATTTCTGCCAGCAGAGTAAACAGCAAGTGTGTACGATCCAGATTTCTACACACAGTCAACCTACCCTCTATTTAAGGCAAGGCTTGACAATTTTTCTTCGAACCCAGTCAGCTAAAAAAGTTAGAAGCCAGGTTTTTTTTTTGTGGGGGGACTTTCATTTTTGGGGGGGATTTTTTATTTGATTTGTATTTAACTTTATTTTTAAAACTTTTTCTTTTTTTACTCATTGAGGCGACAGGTTCTCTTTAAAAGGTGGGGGCGCAGGTATTCCACAAACCTGCTTGTTTGATAATGTTTGGAGCCACACAATGTCTCTATTGGGAGGTGGCCATTTGATAGAGACATGACTTTGCTTTTTCACGTCAGAGACCCCAGCAAGGAGAACAGAGAGCAGCACAGTAGGGACATCACCAGATCTCACTCCAAATCTTATGATATTAATAGTTAAAAAGGCAGCAGCGCCTTAATCACATACTGCAGATATGCATGAGACAGTAGGTGCAGGATTGCCTGGACCAGCCTTTCCCAACCAGGGATCCATGCAACATTTGAGTTCCTTCAGAACTTGATAGGGGTTCCTTGAGAAGAGATAACTGGAGATTAATTTCCTACCTACATTGACCACCAAGCTTTGGTATACATGTCACAGCTTTGAACTCATTGGTATACCTATTAACATTTCCAATCATTTTAATTATTTGTGTCTTTTACCATTTTGGTTTTTACATTATGCATATTGTGGGGTTTTTTTTTTTATTATGCCTTTAACATGTTTTATAACAAATAACGTTTTTTCAAAATATTTTTCCATGTGGTAGTTGTCTGCCATTGACTCTTGACTCTCTCTCCCTCCCCTCTACTATTCCATTGGGAGATGTTGTCCCCTGTCACTTGCCATTCTGGGACACTGACAGCGTTACCTACTGCATTGCTGTCCCGTTCGGTTTTCTGCCCCTCCGATTGGCCAGTGGGTTAGTGACACCCAGAAGGTGGAGCCTACCGCAGACCAGTCTCGATCGTTTTTTTAATAGCCCAGCTTAAGTGTCACTCCCCACCTACACCCAGTCAGTGTTCAATTAGCCGATCGATGCCCCACCTGATTTGGATCATATCCACCCTCTAAATAAACCACGGGGATGGGGAACAAGTCATGTTCTGATGAAGGGGGCGTGCCCCGGAAACGCGTCAACGCTGACATCTCACACATCGGCCACGCCATACGAATATCCACTTGCCTTGCTTGCCTGGCTTTGGCTTATTGTCCTACAGCTTACTTATACTGCACTCTTGTGACTACACTCCTGTTTCTTATTACCTGTTATAGAATAAAACACATCTGCACCAGGAAAGGCGCCCCCCTCTTTGTGCTTTTTTCTAGATGTTCCAGTCACCCTGACTGTAGTGGGGCTGTGTCCTGCATGTATGCACACCACTACACCCCTCTGAGGATTGATTGTCTCTGGCGCTTTTATGTCATACTTCTACACATTGCAGCTATATTGCACACCTCCAGGGTACTTCTTAGGCACAATAACACTTCCACATTCCCATATAACATAGCAAACTCTCACTTTTAAAATTCCACCGCCATCACTAACTTGGTCTAAACACTGTACTGTACCACTATGAACTGCATGCCTTGTTCACGGTTACAGGCTTCACCAAGGAGTATCTAAAAGCAGGCCATACACTGTCCAAATTTCAAAATTCGAGCAGTATGTGGCCCCCTTGAGCCCCACATTTGACAAAGGATGATTTTTTAAATTGACTTTTTTTGAAGGAGCTTTCCTCACCTTGCAGCTACATTTAACAAAGGGGTGGAGATTGCTCAGGCCACAACTGCTTGGGCCTGCTTAGTGAAAGTTCTGCACAAGCTTGGGCAAACTCAGTATGGACCATGCCAGGGATGTGGAATTTGTATCACCTGACGCCCAGAACATGCAGTTCCGGGCGGGTCGTTTTTTTTCTACATTTAGCCCAGCTGCGGACTAGCAGAGCTAAATGTAGATCGGAGGAGCCGATCACTTGTTTCAAACGAGCATCAATTTTGTGCCCCCCCCGCAGTTTTCAGGGATCCCCGCTATTCTAGGAGACTCAGGACCATAGCAATTGAGCTCAGGATGGAGATGTTCTCCGCTCTGCTCTCTGTGATCAGTGAGACTGGAGCACTGTAATCACAGCGCCACCTGTTCCAGCTGTCAGAAACTGCACAGAAGTTCTGCTCTGTGTTACAGGGCAGGTTCAATGAAGAGAACCTGTCCACTCCAAACCATCACATAGGAGCTTGTGTGATAGGAATAAAATAAAGTGGGGAAAAAAGTGGAACAAGTAAAAAAAAAAAAAAAGAAAAGAGTGGAAAAAAAAGTTATATATATATATACAAAATAAAATTTAAAAAGACCAATGAGAAGCGCTATTTAGCACGGTCACATATGGTTTTGATTACATCTATTTTTTTGTATCGGAAAAAGTAGATGGTCATAAGGGAAAAGTAGATTGGGCCCGCTTTAGCCCTTGGGCAAGTAGTTTTTTTTTTAATCTTCCACACCCCTGAATGCACACCAGTAAAATGTAGCAGACTCATGTACGGCGTCTCCAGTTTATGGGCTTGTCACACCATGTCCAGACCAGAAGTTTGTTTCCAGACCAAAAAAGCATCCCAATGTATCCCTATGGTATTTCTGGGCTCTGTTCCCACCAGCGGAGTCTGCTTGTCTCATTTTCACTGGTCTGGAATGTACTGGAGTTCGGCTGCAGCTAACGATTATTTTCATAATCGATTAGTTAGCCGATTATTAAGTTCGATTAATCGACTAATCGGATTAAAAAAAAAAAAAAAATGTAATACAACCAGTAACAGGATAAGGCAATCTGACACGCAGCAGCAAGCTATTGCATGCAGGAAAGCCTGCAATGTCAGAATGTCTCAGATAATATACTTAGATTGAATGCAATCAACATTAATATCTTTACTTAAAAGTATCTATCCCCCGCTAAACTACTGGCCAGTAGTATTGTCCTAGGCTAGCCAACGTTGGGGCCCTTGCTGTATAGCAGATGTGAACAATAAACAGGGTGTCACTGCGGCCAAAGGCCTCTCACCACTCCTCAGATCAAATGGGAAGAGATGAAGTCTGCTGGTGGAAGCTGTCTGCTGGTGGCCTCTCTCTCTCTAGTCGACTCTGGGAGGAAGGTGAAGTAGCGTGGGCGCGGCGTGGCATTACACCAGTGTAGGCGCGAGCGGCTTAACTGACGTGGCCTAAGCGGCGGGCGTAAGCGGCGAGCGGGAAATTTGAATATTAGCCGACGAATCGACGATGGAAAACGTTGGCAACGTTTTCCATCGTCGATTTTAATCGACTTAATCGAATAATTGTTGCAGCTCTAACTGGAGTGCATATAAAATGCATACAAATGCATGCAAACGCACTGGACTGCACCTGAAAGGCCATTTTAAGCTAAAAAAGACAAAACCTGCACGTGGCAAAAATGCACTGCCACGCAAATCTGCTTCGGATCTTGTCTGGACATGGTGTGAACATAGCCTATGGCCATCTTCTGAAGTATGCCCTCAGTCTCCAACAACTCCCATAATGTGTCTGCAGCCTCTGAGCCTCTCCCGCAACGTGTCTCCAGCATCTGAGCCTCTCCCGCAACGTGTCTCCAGCATCTGAGCCTCTCCCGCAACGTGTCTCCAGCTTCTGAGCCTCTCCCGCAACGTGTCTCCAGCATCTGAGCCTCTCCCGCAACGTGTCTCCAGCATCTGAGCCTCTCCCGCAACGTGTCTCCAGCATCTGAGCCTCTCCCGCAACGTGTCTCCAGCATCTGAGCCTCTCCCGCAACGTGTCTCCAGC
>NW_017307989.1:74541-79977 GCF_000935625.1 Nanorana parkeri
CCTCTCCCGCAACGTTTCTGCAGCCTCTGCCGCAACGTGTCTGCAGCCTATGAGACCCTGCCGCAAAGTGTCTGCAGCCCCTGACCCTCTCCCGCAACATGTTTGCAGCCCCTGACCCTCTCCCGTAAGGTACAAAATAATAAAGTCACCGGCACTCCAAGTATTCAAGTCAATAAGTTTATTGACCCAAGTGAAAACCCCTCTAATACTTATTGACTTGAATACTTGGCGTGCCGGTGACTTTATTTTGTACGTTTTTGACGGAGGCATCTGATGTTGCTGCTGCACCCGCCCTGCTGCATGGGCATTTTCCGGTCAGGAGTGCGATGGGATACTTGGACTTTTGCTCTCCCGCAACGGGTCTGCAGTAGGGCTGCAACAACTAATCGACATAAATCAATTATAATCGATTATTGAAAAAGTTGTCAACTTTAATTTTTCACTTCCACCGCTCCAAGCTTGCTCCTATGATGGACTGCAATCTCAATACAAACTAGTAGTCCCATCACTGGAGCCATTTTTAAAAATGTATATTACTTTTTATCCGATTAATCGAACTTAATAATCGGCTAACTAATCAATTTTGAAAATAATCGTTAGCTGCAGCTCTAGTCTGCAGCCCCTGACCGTCTCCCGCAACGGGTCTGCAGCCCCTGACCGTCTCCCGTAAAGTGTCTGCAGCCCCTGACTGTCTCCCGTAAAGTGTCTGCAGCCTCGGACCTTCTCTTGTAACGTGTCTGCAGCCCCTGACCGTCTCCTGTAACGTGTCTGCAGCCCCTGACCGTCTCCTGTAACGTGTGTGTACTATCTGACAGGTTTCAAATTATTGCCTTTACTATTATGAACGGCCCTTTGGTAAAGTCAAGGGCAGCATTTGGGTCTCACTATATCAAGTGAACTGACTACCACTGATCTAGTTGTTCTAAGGAGAACACGTGACACCAGCGAATCCCCCCTCTTCACTAATGACTAGACTATCCACACATCCGAGATATTACAACACATAAGAGCAGACCTTATAATGTGACATTCATATCACTAACCTCCACATTGACTTTCCTTCTCCGACAACATGTATAACCTGCTAGCGGTATGTGACAGCAGCCACGTGATGCACCATTCTTTCTTTTTATTGGCTGGGACTCGTGAGGTCCTTTGCTTCTACAGGAAAGCTGAAGCTTTTCAGGAATTGCTTCCGGGGTCGGAGGACGACGGCAGCCGGGGGTGACATTAAACATGGCGGCTTCCTTGATGGCGTTGGGTCGTGTTTATGTTAGGGGTGTCGTAGTGTGTCAGGGCTGGGGTGGTGGCACACTGGGCTGTACGAGTGTCGCCCGCAGTGTGGGATGTGTGAGCACCCAGAGCTGGAGACATCACAGCGCGCTGTCCCAGTCCGGAGAGAAGGTCACCCACACCGGACAGGTCATGTTCCTTCTACGTTGTCACTTGTGTGTTAGTGAATGGTGCTGCGGATCCACAAACCTACTCGTATTGTCCTTTGCTGTGCATTAAAATCGTGACTGTAGATTGTAAATGGAAAATACACATTTCTGATCTTAGTCCCTGTTCACACTAGTGCGATTGATTGCTTGACTGCCGTTGCGCTACAATGCATGATGATGGAAATCGCTTTATTCTCAATGGTGTTTGTTTTGCTTTTAATAGTGCTGCACATTCGGGGGAATTCGTTATCATATTTGCACCAGAATTCTGAAGCTAATGCAGCCTAAGAAATTTTTTCACCAATTTCTGATACACGCTGAGCCATTTTCTGGACCTCTGCCAAATTCAAGTAGTTCTTATTTGGGCCATATTTCATTCTGGTGGTGTGCTGTGCTTGTGACATATCCAATAAATAAACTCTGACTTGCCTGGTCATAAGTAGGGGCGTCCCGAGTCCGGGTGTCACCTGGAGCGGAGACCGGGTGACACCCCGCTGTGACGTTGTCACGCCGTGACGTTATCACGCATGTGCGGTCATCTTAATGACGCCTGCCGGTGGCCATCTTGGTGGAGAGAGGAGGGGACCTTTACCCGGCGGGATGAGGTATGCCCCCGGGTCCCCTCCTCTCTCCTGACACTGTCGGACTCTCTGTCCATGACCGAGTGCCTGACTTTTCATTGGGGCTGACACCAAAATGACTGTCAGTCATTTTGGTGGCACCCTGGTGCAGGCCGCACCCCCCTTGTGACGCCACTGGTCATCAGAAAAGTGGTGCAAAGTAAGACCCAAATCCTTTTTTGGCATAACTAGTCTGTCCAACGTTTGTATTGTATATGTCTGTCGCAGTATGTGACACATTCCGTGAAATCTGTCTCGGACACATATGTGACACTTTGGACAGAGATGAGACACATCGATGTACTTTATGAGTGTGCATATATATATCGGCGAAATATTAGGGGTCTAAACAGAACCCTCCTGTATTGGCTGTCACAGGAGGCTGAGCTGGCGGTGCGGAGAGCTTAGTCTCATTTGACAGCTGACTGCTCCCCCTCACCACTGGCTTTGCTACCTGTGACAGCTGTCTCCACCCACAACGCTCTTCTAATCTGTTACAGGAGCTCAGCCCTGCTCAGTCTCCTGACAGTTTCTCTCCTCTAAAGCTGCGCTGTGTGAGGGGACACAGAGCAGCGCTCAGCGGGGAGGAGAGAAACTAAAGGTGCACTGCAATTTCACCCAAAAGTGCCATTTTCAGCTGATGTATTTCGGAAGCTGAAATATCGGTGCATCCCTACCTGTAACCCTAAGACACTTCTCTTATGTGTCTCAACCATACTTTTTTTTTTTAATTCCCCTGAATGTGGCTTTTCAATGGGACCGCATGAAAAATGCATGTACATTTTGTTCCATCATCTGTGAACCACGACTGTAACTTTCAGCACCGGAAGTTGGACATTATTGTACGGGGTTAATGCGAGTAAGATTTACAACTAATGTACCTCCATCCAGAATTGGACACCTTTCATAAGACATTTATTTTTATAATGCAGCTGTCAAAGTTTTTCCTGTTCAACTTTAATTACAAAAGGCCTTAAGCTGGCCATACACCTTACAATTATCTGCAGATTTTCTGTGGTCAGATGGAAAAGGTGCAACAGATTCCTCCATCTACACTTAACTGTGTGGATGGAGTCATCTCCACCTGGGCCAATCTGTTGCACTTTTTCCATCTGACCACAGAAAATCTGCAGATAATTGTAAGGTGTATGGGCACCTTTTGAGGTGCCCATACACTGCACGATTCTCGTACGAGAATCACGGGAAATCCAGCGATCGTACGAGAATCGTGGAGCTCAGGCGTGCGACCGTTTCTAATGTACGGTCGCACGACTTTTGTATTTCGAGCATGTTGGAAAACCAGCCGAGAATTGTACGATTTTCGGCTGGCTTTTAACATGATCAAGAGATGACTGCTGAACGGGCCGGTGTGCGCACGCGCACACTGCCCGTTCAGCATTGCAGTCATCGGCGGCCTTGCAATGATCGCAAGTACGATCTGCCTGTCCAAGATACGCAGAACGTAAGTTTTTTAAATTACTTTACAACCCTCGCAAGACAGAAGTCTTGTGAGGGTTGTAAAGTGTATGGGCACCTTTACACTTTTAGGTTTCAGCCCATTAAGCTATCCATGCTAATTAGCAGGTATGGGGGATTCTTCCCAGCCGACAATTATATTCCACAGTCAAAGGGACACGCAGCTGCTGAATATTCTTAGTGATTACATTGGCTGCAGTTACTGGTCAGCCACCAATTAAAACATTGACTTTTGTAGAGCTGTGTGGTGCTGGAAGGGCCACACTCAGCTCGAATTTCATCTTGGTCACCAGGAATCTGCCAAATTTTGAGAAGTGTATGGCCAGCTTAACATTTACAAGCTTTGTCTAACCCCCTTAGCACACCCTCCCTGTGCCCCCAGCCCCTATCCATGTATAAATGAATACAAAGCTGCAAAAAGTGTATCTTGAGGCAGAATTGTTCTATTTGAATTTGGTGTAGAGAAGGGTTACACCATCTGTTAAAGTTTTATTGCTGTCTGTGTCCCCATTGGGAAGAGTCAATGGGTACTGGTGACCATTTTCACAGAGAAAGAAAGTGATGGGAAATTCAACATTTTAGCATTGTCCCCGGAATGAGAAGTGAGCAAAAATAGCAACGCTGGGGGGCACTTGTTCTGGGGACAATTGTCTAAGAGGGGTATCCCCCCTTACTTTGAGAACTAACTTCCTGTTGAATTTCTGGGACAGGAAGTAAAAGTACATTTCTTCAATGGTACAAAAATGCAGATAGTGCCAAAACGGTCAAAAATTCAGTGCATCTCTATCGTCTCTCCTCCCTGCTGGGTGCCTGTCTGCGTCCCCTCTGATCCCCGCTGCTCTCCACCGCCTCCGTTGGCAGTGGAAATCTGAGGAGACACAGACTGGTGCCCAGCGGGGTTAGAATAAAGCTGTCAGGGTGCGGTTCGAGGATGAGGCAACTGTAACAGGAGGCCGAGCGGGGCGGGGTGTGACAAGCGAGTCAGGATAGAGGTCAGAGTACAAGCACTCAGCGATCAGATTTGATCACTAACAGGGTTATTCATAAAAGGGGGAAGAGTTTGGAGAAGGAAGGAGAAGTGAACAATCTAGGCCAAAATAGCTGATTTTGAAAAATCTTCCAATTCAGCTCACTTTCCAGTTCAGCTATGTTGTCCTAGATTGTTCACTTCTCCTGCCTTCTCCAAACTCTTCACCCTTTTATGAATAACCCTGTGAGTGTAGGTAAACGAGAATCGTGCAGTGTATGGAAGGCGTGCGACCGTTTCTGCTGTACGGTCGCGCGTCTTCCTGTCGAACCAGCATGCTAGAAAACCCGCCGGGAATCGCATGATTCTCGGCGAGTTAGTGGCCTGCTGGTTAGACAACTGCCGAACGGGCCGGTGTGCGCACACAGCCCGTTTGCAGTCATCGTAAGCCCACCCCTCATTAGTCATCGTAAGCCCGCCCCTCGGGGGCGGGCTTGCGATGATCGCAAGTACGATCTGCCTGTCCAAGATGTCCAAGGCGTTTTTTTAAGTTCTTTACAACCCTCGCAAGACAAAAGTCTTGCAAGGGTTGTAAAGTGTATGGGCACCTTTACTGAAGACACAGTATGCTTATTGTGTCCCCAGTTATGAATGAACTGGTGCTCTACATCACTTCCTTTTCATTCATGATTGTGGACATAGTAACTCATATTATAGCCACAGTTTATGAATGAACAGGAGAAGCTCAGTATAGAGGCTTCTTGTTCATTCATAACAGGGGCTGCAGAAAAAGAGATTTAGGACTCTATTTTAAAAGAGAAATATTAAGGGTCTGTTTAGACCCCTGATTTTTCCCCAAAGCACCCGACAGTAAAGAAAAAAAAATAGATAAATAAAAATAATTTAAAAATGTTAAAGGTTGGGAAAAAAC
>NW_017307989.1:80143-87201 GCF_000935625.1 Nanorana parkeri
GAGCCAAAGAATAAAGCTGGCCTTACACTATATGAATTTTGGTTGGCTGTCGCACCTTTTTGGTCGGCACCCCTCGACCAGCTGATCAAAGTGTCCTTCGGGGACAATATAAAAAGGCTTAAAAACATTAGGTGTGAGCTGTAATGGTTAATGTTTATTGTAGATGCCGTAATACTGTATGTTAGGGATGTCCCGATACCCCCGTGAGCACACATAACACTACTGTATGTGTTTATATTTTATATACCGTATGAATTTTCTTATCATGTTTGCAAGTTTAAAGATCACATACTTGGTTTTAAATAAATATTCTTTCTTTTTAGGTATATGAGAATAATGACTACAGGAGAGTAAGATTTGTTGGGAAACAGAAGGAGGTAAGGAAACATTTAAGTTTTACATCATGACATATGCTTTTTAGCAGCCTTTTTGTTGCGTCTTGTGTTGTGTATTTTAGTTAAGATTCAACAATACTTAAAGAAGAACTCCGGGGGAAAATGATTAACCCTTGCAGTGGATCTACCCCGACACTGAAAGAGTTAACTGCGTGTTTGTGTCTAGGTGCTAAAAAAATAAGTTATACTCTCCCTATCATTCAACCCGGCTTGTTAGACCGGTCCCTAGAGCCTCTCTCCACCTCCACTGCAGGGGGTCAGAGAATTCTTGTGTCATCATGTTCTATACAGGTGTATAGACATGGGGACACTGAGGAACATTCCATCTGTGCAGCGGAGGAGGAGACGCGCTGGTGACTCTAACTTTTTTTTATTTTTTTAGCACCTAAACAAAAATGAGCAGTTAACCCTTGCAGTGCCGGGGTAGCCCCACTGCAAGAGCTACGAAATATTCTTCTATAAATTGTATCCAAACCCAAAGAACATAAATATAATATATTGCAGCTTACTAGTCCTTGATTGGGGCGACTGCATTAGTTTTCGTTTCAGGATTTTCCCCTTTATTTTCCCCTGGTTTACCTGCCGTAAACACAGGTAGAGGCTCATTGAAACGGAAAGTGGACATCACTAATCGCTCTCTGTTCTGCCCATTTGCTGTAAAGAGGTCGCACGGCTTCCACACACCTTACGATAATCGTACGATCGCGGGATTTCCCGCGATTATCGTACAATTATCGCAAGGTGTGTGTGCACCTTAACAAGGAGTTTACCTTGGTCATTAACCCCTTCACGACTGGCGACGTACAGTGTACGTCGCCAGCATTGGGGCTGTTTAAACAGACTCCTCTGTTTAAACTTGTCGAATGTGCTTCTGGAAACGTACAAAACAAAGCTTTTTAATGTTAATGGACAAGGGGAGAAGAGCGGTCAAGTGAAAAACGGGAGCCCTGCACTATCTGAGAGCTGGAAACCTCATTGCCAGCACTGAAAATATAGCACTGTGTGTAGTATCTTGCAAGTAGAAAGAAATCAATTATACATGGAACAGGATAGAGCTAAGTATGTGATACACTTGACAAGGGGTAACTTCTGTTTGAATATGTAAACAATCGTAGCTGGAGTCCCACTTTTTTATATTTCTCTAATCAGGAGAAACCGAGTTCTTTTGTTACTGTTTTCAGTATATTACTGAGCTGTGGTCTGAACAAAAGCAGATTTTTCAGCTTTTGGCTAGAAGGCTGTTTCTTGAAGTAAAGGAAGCATGCCAGACCTATATGATTGACATTATAAGCAGAATGCTTCTCTGAACAAGAGCTGGTATTGTATTGCCTGATCAGCGCTACATAGGTCAGTGAGAGCTTGTTTTAGGGCCCCTTTATACTTCTGTGTTGCGGTAACGTACATAATATGCATTGTAGTGCCATTCATTTTAAATGACACCCCAACTCACTAAGGCAGCACATTTTCATTGTAGCACGCCACAACACATGGTGATTTGTTAGATTATAAAAAAGGACCATGCGTGCTTTCAAGCACGTCAGGATACATTGGCAGCTCATTCATTTTGAACTAGCTGCCTTAACGCAACACATGTTAACGGGCCACTTAAGGCGTGTTAACGCACAGGAAAGGAGTGCATAGGCCCTTAGCGCCCATCCATACCATTCATACGCTTTTTCCAGTGCAGCCCCAATGCACAGATCAGGCAAATTGCCTTGCTTTTAATAGGCTCAGTTAACACAACCACCGTAACCACATAAACAGTTTGATGCAGCAGAGCATCAGCACAGTGCCTGTCATTTGCACACCAGCAGCCATCTGTTTAGCGTGGCTTGCTGCTGTGAACTGACCCTTAAAGCATATTTATTGCTTTTTAAGAATATGAAAAGTTGAAATGCATCAGCGTTGTGGAGCAATTCATCCTCAAAGTTCACAAGTGAAGTTTTTTTCCAGCATTCTGCTCACTTCCCTCTTCCTGTGTATCTGCTTGATGTTTACATCACAGATCAGAATGTTAGCAGCTTGCTGGCTGGGTGGGGGGGGATCTGAAGGATCTACGGTGCACATAACTAGAGTGGTCAATAAGAGTTTGTTTTAAAGTGACCTTATTAGGAGGTCAACAAAGTTACAAAAGCAGTAACCTGAAATGAAAACTGCTTTGTACATGCCATTTGCAAAAACTTCACTCTGTAGCAGAATTGCCAATTCAGCTGGCCGAATGGCATGTCCCCCTGTTGGCTTCTATGGTTTCTCCTGCAGACTGGTGGTCACTGCAGGACACTGCAGGTGATGTAGGGGTTCTCGGATGGAACCACAGCAGCCAGAGGGGTACATGCTATTCCACACACCAGGAAGTATGGAGTAGGATCCGTGCTGAAACTTCTGTTAGAAGTGAAGTTTTGCCAAAAGAGCAAACTGACAGGTATTTATAATGCTGCTTTTTCTCAGATTAGTGGCTTTGTAACGTTTTTGACTGTCTGACAGGGCTACTTTAAAGCATATTTACCTCTTGTAAAAATATGTAAATAGTTGAATTTCCTGTGCCTGGCCAGAGTTCTAAACCTTCTGAGCAGTTATTTTGTGTATGTTGGATATTGGTGAAATGTTTAGGGTTTTTTTTTCCTTGATATGACATGATGGGTCTCAAAGTATAGCTAGTACTTCAAGGCATTGGAATGGCTAACATATTGAACAGGGTCACGGTGTTGACTGTTGGAGGCTTGGAGTTGCTTTAGGGGCTTCAACATTACGTTCTAGAATGTGCTCTTAAAGGAGAACTATGGGGTTAAGGCTTTTCCAAACTAGCGTCCTCCCGTCACCCTAGGCTCAGCTGCTCGCGGTATACTAAGACGCCACAGCTGAAGCGGATCCCGACAATTATGTCTGAATCCGCCCAGCTGCGTGACTGACAGCTGGCTCTGCCTACCTAGAGGCAGAGCCAGCTGTACCTGCCCCCTCCCCCGTCCGTTCCGCCAGTCAGCGCTGGCGGATTGGAGCGGGGAGGGGGGAATCCAGCCCCTCCCCTGTCACGGCAGAGAGCCGTGACAGGATCGAGAGGTGAGCGAACGCCGGTATGTGTTCGCTCACCTCCCTGGCCACAAGATATAACTCAACAAACAAAAACTGAGAATAACTATATTCACCAAAGATCATGCAGCGGAAATCACCAACTGAAAGCTACAAAGCACTAAATGTCCACCCAGAAAGTGTACATAAACCTACTTTAAAATTTCAATAGTAAAGTACTTTACTATGTATGGGTATGTGTGCTAAAATAAAGCAGTCATTAGATGAAACATGCTAAATATAATAAATGACTACAAATATAGTTAAAGCTATACCCTTGAATGTAGGCTACAAAAATGTAGTCAAAACAATTGTATGATCAGAAAAAAATTATCTTTAAAGGAGAACTATGGGGTCAGTGTTTTTCCCCATAGTTCTCCTTAGGGTAATGGGAGGACACAAACTAGCGTCCTCCCGTTACGCTAAGCTCAGTATAGGATTAGAGATAAGCTTCTTCCAGCCCGCCATATTGTCTTCGCTTTTATACAAGTTTGCATTATTCTGATTTTTTTTTTTAGGCTGTGGGACAGGGCATAGGCATTGTGATCACGTGTATGGAAGGAATGTTATCAGGTGGTGCACTTCACCTGTTGCTATGCACAAGATTAGGGGAACATAAGACCAAGTTGAGCTGCATCTCTGGGAGGAGAGCTACTTAAAGGGGAGGGGTGACTTTTTTGCTGTGCTATACAGAATTGTCTTGTTAGGTCCTGGGTTGTAGGGAGAGCCTGAGTTTCAAAAAAGATGACTAAAAGGCAAACCTAGTGCTTCATGGGAAAACAAAATGATGCTTGTTTATGGCACACCATGCATTAGCAAACTAAATCTCATCCATTTCTAAATACAGATGATAGGAATCGCTAGCACTCACAGGATGTGAAATTCTTGTTCATATTTATTGAACATGCGTCAATGAAGCCAACGTTTCGGGGGCCATGCAGGCTCCCTTCCTCAGGCGACATAGTGACCTATTTCTAAATGTCTCTATGGTTCCACCTACTTTTTTCTAAATCTTTACTGAGGCTTGTATTGATGTAGCACCTGGCAGATGAAACCACAACAGACAGCGCGGTTCCAGGCATTGGACACTCCTTGAAGTGTGTCGGATACTGAAGATTCCTAAAATGAATGTAAATCCGAGGCACTGGTGGCTGAACGGGAAGTATTAAGCCTCTACTTTTACATGGAGCCTTTTTCGAAACTTTAGTGAAAAAAGTGAACTAATGTTCCTTCTTCAGGGCCTTCCAAGGAAAGAAAAAAAATTAGAACAATAGAAGTTTTGCATGCCACATGTCTTGTTTTGAATACAGTAGTAACAGGTTAGGAACCCTGTTAAGTTTTTTTTCTTCAAGTCTCTGTCCTTGCTGGACAGTTTCACCTTTTCTGTTTGACCTGGTGACTATTGTCACAGACAGAAAGTGATGAGAAATCTAAAGTTTTAGGCCTGGTTCACAACTGGTTGGTTTTACAGCCCGTTCCTACGCTCTGTAAAACGCTCAACATGTAAAAACAATGATTGCCTATGGGCATGGTTCCCACCTGGGCGTTTTACAGCGCGTAGGAACGCCCTACGCCCAAAGAAGTACAGGATTTGCCGTGCGTATCCATTGGGATACAGCCAGGTAGCCCTCGGAAACGCGCGTTTGGCGCACGTTTTTTTACAGCGTATCGCGGTAAAAACGCACGGCATGAAATGCGCGACAAACACGCATATTCTGTACGCCCAGGTGTGAACCCAGCCTTAGAGTTGTCACCCAAACAGGAACAAAGAAAAAAACTTCCAAAGGGGGGCACCTGTTTTGGTGACATTTGTCTAAGACTGGCAATACACTAGTAGTTTTTTATACGAACGTTCATGCAAAAAATATTGCTACAACATTTGTTAATGCCATCAGAGACTTGACGAATGTTGTTCAAAATTTTGTTTAGTTTTAACATTTATTTTAAAAAGAATGGAGTTTGCCAAATGAAAACCACATTTACTATAAGAATTTATTTTCTTCAATGAAAAATGTTCCATCCCTGTCCTTCTATTTGTATTTCATCACTGCGGTCCAAAATGTATACATTTAACAAAATGCTACTGGTGTGTATGGCCAGGGAAATTCCCTTCACTTTGTAGATATTTTCCTCTTATTTCCTGCTGTGACTCTGGTACATTAAGTAAATGGAAATTTACCCAATGGGTCACAGTCACCAAAAAAATAGATGGGTTTAACTAGGGATGCATCGTAATTTTGGCCGCCGATGCATATCACCCGCAAATGGGACTTTTGGCAAAATGCCGAAAGTGCCACCTTTCGGCCGAAATTGCAACGCATCCATATTTTCTCTCCTCCCGCTGTGCGCTGTTCTGTCCCCTCTGACACAGCACAGCATCCAGTGGGGAGGAGAGAAACTGTCAGGAGAGGTGCCTGGGTGCCCCCCTCAGCCCCCTCTAACCGATCAGGATGGAGAGCGGTGTGGGGGCTGAGACAGCCTTGCGCTGTCACAGAACCTCAAGCCACCGGTGAGGGGGATGAGTCAGCTGTCAAAATAGAATGAGCTCTCCGCACCGCCGCCTCACACTCCTGTGACAGCGAGTCAGGATGGAGAGCAGTACAAGCAGTCAGAGATCGGTAATCACTGACTGTTTGTAAATAATTGGACATAGTATGAGTTACTATATACCAGTTATGAATGAATAGGAAGTGATCTACATCACTTCCTGTTCATTCATATATGTGTACATAATAACTCGTACTATATCCATAATTTATGAATGAACAGGAACACTCGGGTCTATTCACGAAGCTGCCGAGGGCAGCCGAGTGAATGACCGATCTCAAGTGAAGTGAGCCGAAAGGACCGGTCACAATCGGGCAGCGGCGGTGACCTCTAAACAGGCAGATTAGACGGCCGCTTGCAGGGGCCTCCCGGGGTCCTAGCGAGGAGGAAGCAGCCGTCTAACCTACCTGTTTATTGGCTGCCGCTGCCTAATTGTGACTGGCCCGGATCGCATACCAAGGCGATCCGGGTCAGTCGGATCTATTTCAATTGGTGGTCCCTGAACGCAGTGGTGTATTGGGGCTGCCCTAGACGAGGCAAATTTACCCCACCCCTTCCTGTTTAATACTTTTTGCATGACCTGTCAGTCGCTGGATACAGTGCAAACACTGTATCCAGCTTTTGACATGTTCCGCTATTAGCATAGCAGGAAAGCTGTGGTCTCACTAAAAGGTACCCCACAGATCCTGCACAGCCCCCTGGAGGCCCTGCAGTCTGCATGGTCTCAGGGGGTGTGTGCAGGATTTGTAATAGGCTCCGCCCACCATGGGGCTGCAAAGCCCACATAGATCCTGCAAAGTCCCCATGAGACCCTGCAGTCTGCCAGATCTAAGGGAACCCCCATCTCCATCCCCTGCCGCTCCATCCCCCTTCTCCTCTTGCTCGCTCGCTCGCCCGTCTGCCGACATTAGACAGCTCGGCTGCCTTAATGTTGTGGTGCCTGAACCTTGGTTCGCGTGCCAGCAGAAAGCGCCTCGCATGCCCTCCCTGGCCACTGGTATAGAGGATTCCTGTTCATTTATAACAGGGGATGCAGAAAAAGAGAATCTA
>NW_017307989.1:87224-120047 GCF_000935625.1 Nanorana parkeri
TAGAATTTTCATTTAGCTGCACCTTGTATTTTTAACCCTTTAATATGCTATCTTGAAATTTTAAAACTGTTCTTGCTAAACATATACAAAGTCCAAATCTAAGTCCATATTAAATGTCCAAAAGTTACTATATTCAGCCAATTTAAATGTATTTTTTTTGACAGATTGCCTTAATGTAGTAACTTTTGGATGCACATGTAGTATTTTTTTTTTTTTATATATATGGCCTGGAAACAAGACATGGGGAGTATAAATGTATGTGATGTAATGAATAAAGATAACAACCTTATGCCTTTCAGAATTAAATGTGGTTCTCTGTTATAGTTGTTATGTTGTGTTTATTGGGCTGACTGGAGGTACACTTCTAATATATACTGCCTGGACAGAAAGTCCCCACCTGGATTTAGCTAAGCAAATAGGTAAGAGCCTTCCATTGGATAAGTGTTATGATCAGGTGTTACTTCAGTTGGTCAGATATAGGTTCAGCAACGTTGTGTCCCCAAAAAGTAGGTCTGATGCCTACCTGAATTTGCCAAATGACCCCCATGGCACGGGCATATTCCAAGATGACAATGCCAAGATTCATGGGGTCAAATTGTGACAGTGTGGTTCAGGAAGCATGAGACATCATTTTTACACATGGATTGGCCACCACAGAGTCCAGACCCCATAGAGAATCTTTTGAATGTGCTAGATAAGACTTTATGCAGTGCTCCGACTCCCACCATTGCTACAAGATCTTGGTGAAAAATGAATGCAACTCTGCACAGAAATACATTATGCAATGGTGAATGCATGCCCTAATCAAAGCTAAAGGTGGTCTAACAAAACAGAGTGTGTGACTTTTTTTTTGACCAGGAAGTGTACAGTATATCTGAATACAAAGTCTGAAGTATGCAATACAGAGCTCATTTCAATATAAAAACATGTAAACGCAGGGTAGATAGTATTTTTACCTTTTATGGAAAGGAATACAAACGGTTTTGGCAAAATAACAAAAAAAGGCAGAGCAGTACAAAAGACGAGCCTTGTGAAATACTTACTATAAGACAGTACAAAGGGGGGTCCCCAGGACACTTTGAAGCTAGCCGTTAAAAAAGAAAAAAAACTGAACTGTCTCAACTAAAGCTCAGGCTATGTTCACACCATGTCAGGACCAGATCTGGTGCAGTGCGGTTTTGGTGCGGTTTTTTTGGGGAGGGGGGGACTTACAATGAGATTTCAGGTGCAGTCCAGTGCATTTGCATGTGTCTTTAATGCATTTACATGCATTCCAGACCAGAGTATTCTTTTTGTCTTACCCGGAACAGACTGCACTGGCATGAACAGACCCCAGAAATACTATATGGATACATTGGGATGCTTTTTTGGTGTGGACATGGTGTGAACTAGCCCTAAGGCTGTGTTCACACCATTTTCAAGACCAGATCTGGAGCATAGTGCATTGCATTTGTGCCGCGATTTTGCCGCAATTGGAATTTAAAAACATTTTTTAATTTATTTTTTTTACTTAAAATTGTCTTACAGATGTGTTCCATGCGTTTTTATGCATTTGTTATGCGTTCCAGTGCATTCCAGACCAGACAAAATAAGACAAGCAGTATTTTTCTGGTCCGGAACGGACTGCGCTGGTGGGAACAGAGGCCAGAAATAGCATAGGGATACATTGGGATGCATTTTGGGTCCAGAAACAGTCTGGTCTGGTCTGGATGTGGTGTGAACGGGCCCTAAAAACAGAAACCAGCTACAAGATCACAGCTCGAATACTGAATTGTTTACTTTATCTGTTCAGATGTAGCACTGTGCTAATGTAGAGCGTGCCCACAAACGTTTTAATTGTATATCTGTTTAAAGTGGAAATCTCTGACAAGTTCAGCGTTACCTCTGTTACATATGTTTGCAAAAGTATTGCTGTTGGCTGCCCTGGTTAGGAAGATCAG
Source organism: Nanorana parkeri (assembly GCF_000935625.1). Taxonomy (NCBI): domain Eukaryota; kingdom Metazoa; phylum Chordata; class Amphibia; order Anura; family Dicroglossidae; genus Nanorana; species Nanorana parkeri. Next base: position 89,165 of record NW_017307989.1, read on the forward strand.
GGTCACTCAACCTGTTTTGTACCAATTATGCACCTCATTCTGTAAGGACATTTTTATTTTAAATCTATCAGGAACACATAATGCAGTCCGCCGCCCCGTGTGTGTGTGTGTATATTTTATACACACACACACACACACTATATAAAACATAACACAACTAATCTATTTTGGCTTTATCAGATGAAGGTGATGCATAATGCAGATCCTGCGCTGAGCTATTTGTTGGCCACTTTGTATTTTTCTCGAAGCATAGCAAATGTTTTATTTCTCATCCCTACTCATTTATCTGCTAGAGAGAGTGCGTGTGTATTTCTCCAGTAGGATTGATTTTCAGAGACCAAGCATTAATAATAAGGTCATCCATGCCTTGAGTGCCGTGCATTAAGTGACAGTAGTATGGCCTTTTTGTCATTCAGAAGTGTCAAGGCATCGCATGGCCGTCCCACAAAGTAGGTAGATGGGGTCTTTCAGCTGCCACAGTCGGTGCCTTGATGTCTGCCAGAGTAACCTGGAAGGTATTTGTGTTGTCAGTCACGGAGACATCACATTACTTTAAACTGTAACACAGCCTATGTGCGGTTAGCTGTCTTATCCATCAGCATGAGCAGATGGAAACAGTACATCATTTTAATGCACCTATTAGGAATACCCCCATAAGGAGAGAGACAGAGACTTATTCTGTGCAAATGGAAGCTACTAAGAGTTATGTTCATGTCTGTTTTCTAAATATGAGACTGTTCTAGTGCTATTAAATTGTATATTTCGAAATATACTACCATATTAACTGGCGTCAAGCTAATTTAGATTTTCCATATGAAGTTAGTGATCTATAAAATGTAGAATTTTACATTCGGTTACTGGGAAGGTAATTTTAGGCATTACATCATAAGTTGCTACTAACTGCTCAGTCCTGCTGTAAGAAGCCATGGGATTGCATCCATTTGATGATTTTTGTTTTTGTAGGTGAATGAGCAATTTGCTATTGAGCTGATTGCAGAACAACCTGTTAATGAATCAGAAAAACGAATTGTATCCTGTGATGGAGGAGGTGGAGCTCTGGGTCATCCTAAAGTTTATATCAACTTGGTAAGTTAATAACTGGAATGGAGTTGCATTGTTGTGGTCTTGCTAAAGGGAACCTTCTCCATATAATGTGAAAAGGTAAAGGCAACATCGATGTATAACATTGCTGATAAGGACGCACAAACGCATGTAAAAGTCATCTGCATAGGATATGTGCATGAGTTGTGCAATCTCTATGTTGTCTCTGTGCTTCTAAGCAGTATGAACTCTCCAGACAGTTTAATATAAGCTCATAGCACATTCATTGGCCTGTCTCAAAAGATTTTTGAGACAGGCCAATGGGTTGTGCAACCTTGTTGGTAATATCTCACTGGATCGAGACAGGTGAATATAAAGCTGGTGGGGGTGGAGGGGGGCTGGGGTCAAGACAAAATAAAAAGTAACTATACCAAATGCGCAGTTACATTTTTTTTATGCTGTCATCTTACTTCTGTTTGCATAATCAGTGTACACTCATTGCCTCTGTTTGGTGTTTGTGTATAGAAAACCTGTACTGAGAGAAATCCAAATTGCTAGTTGTGTGTCTCTGGCTTGAATGCTTCTGGCAGACTGGCTCAGGGCAAGCATGCAGATCCGGAGTTTCAGATGCTGCACTTTTTTCTTACTGGAGAGTTTTCCTTCAATCCGTAGAGAGTACACATGAGGGAGCGTGACGTTAAAGCAGAAGTCCATATACTGAGCAGCATTCACTTAATGATATATGAGCACCACTTAGTCCTGGAGTACTGTGAGCCCACCCTGCTTGATGGTGCGCCCCCTCACAGGTGTGTAAACAGCAGCCTTGGCTTATAGCCCACAAGAAATAGGCAGAATGATACAAGTGCCCTGCCCATAGAGGACTGCCAGTGCTAGGCCAGGGAGAAGGTTGGAGGCAGTGCTGGAGCGTTGAGAGAGTAAGCATATATTTGTTAATTACATTTTTTATAACACAGGAGGGAATTTAAAAATAATAATGTAAAAAAAAAACCTTAACAGTGTAGAATAATACAGCATATGTATACAATATTAACAAAGTATTATGTTTGTTATTTTTGTTTTTTCCCCCACAGGACAAAGAAACAAAATCTGGAACTTGTGGATATTGTGGGCTTCAGTTTAAACAGAAGCATCATCACTAAAATTTGCATTATAAATGACCTATGTAACATTATTAAAAGTATATAATAATTTAAATGCTGTTGTCTATTTGTTTAACATTTGTGCATATGCTGTGTAGAAATTCAAAAGTGCAAGAATTTTTGTTTGTTGATGTCCTGCAAAAGTTGAGATACCTGGGGGTTATGTTGCACGTGAAGGGCATATGGTGTGTGGTATTTTTTCCCCCTAATTACTCAGATTTTGTTGTGCAGTCGAGTCGGAAGAAAGTTCAACGGTTTACAAGCAGAGCATACATAGATCAGGCCAGTTATTTAATAAAAAAGCAAACCATAGATTTGGTCTGATTTATTCTTAAATGGATCAGCTGCAGGTGACGACATGGTACATTATTATGCTGCAGTCCATTCTGTGGGTTATTTAAACTTACTATCATTTTAGAGCTACCCGGGGAAGCTTTACCTTAGAAGACATCTTCGAGTGGAAGGAGACTTTCTGTACTAGACCATACGGGTTGTAATGTCACATGACCGATTGTGAATTCTGCTTCTACAACTGCTTCCACCTTGCCAGCTGTGTGATTTTAAACCTCCAAAGCTACTACTAGCTAACCCTGAACCATTACATCTGCCAGAAACTCAAATGTTTGGTAAATGTGTGCTACTATTTATCCTACCCAATAAATATTTCATATATTGGGCGTTTTTTGGCCAGGATATGCAGTTTGTTCCTGAGCCAGCACTATAAAGACAGTTAGAAGATTGGCCAGACAGCCGTGCTGCTGTCCTTTCCAGAAGGAGGTCATCAATAGCATCTTGCCTAGTTCTGTCAACACAGGTTTGCTTTAATTTAGTACTGGGAATTTGGTAAAGAATTGAGTGTTATGGGCTTAGAGTTAAAAGGAATGTATACTGTATAGATTTTTATGTTTTTTGGAATTATCATTTGTGAAACCTATTTTATTCAGATGAATATGAAATGCTGCATATTAATATTTAAAGGAGAAATATGAGGCGAGTAAAAATCACTCATCCTCATAGTTCGAGACGAAGTGTGAAAATGAAACTGTCACACATCGGCTTAATAGATCGCTCACTTCTCCATCATCTCCTTGCAGAGAGCCGTGACTGTCAGGGATTTCCCCCACCCTCCCCTCTCAGAACCTCCAGCACTGAGTGGAGGAATGGACGGGGAGGGGGCGGGTACAGCTGGCTCTGCCTCTAGATAGGCAGAACCAGCTGTCACTCATGCAACTGGGTCGATCAGTAATGTCGGGATCAGTCCCGGCTGCGGCGGTCTCAGTATACAGTTTACGCTGCCTCCTAATTGACTCTCCTTTGATTGGGACCAATTAGTGGAGCGTATTTATATGATTCACCTCCTGTCTCTTGCATCCACCCCCCTTCTGAGGAAGTCACATGACGAAACGCGTCGAGGAGGGTAGATGCTAAGTTTAGCCAGACACGAAGCTTCACGTTTGTCTCTGTGCTGTTTTTAGCTGGTCGGTATATTTTTTTGCCTTGTAAGCCAATTTTTGGAATAAAAGTTTATGGCTTTATATACTGCGCAATGAAGGTTCTTTCTTTCTCTTTTATTTATCTCTGAAAAACCCTGCGGGACAAACGGCAAAGTATATTATTATTTTTTCCCAAAAAAACCGGACTCCTCATCTGGGAGATATAGCCAAACGGCTTAGAGGAGAAAATCAACTGCTTCAGCTGCTGAGACCCGCGGGGAATACACCTGTGCTAAAACCTAATCCCGGCATCACTCACTAAAAGTTTTCTACCAACTTCACTCTGGTGAGTACCCACCCGAGAGGGACAGTTCGGAACAATTCGAAGCACATTGCTGTTTTTGCACATTTGTACATTTGCACACGGAACTTACCGTTCACCTGTTACCCGAGAGGGACAGTTTGGATCAATCTCAAGTACACTGCTATTTTTTGCACATTTTTATATTTGCACATGGAAACCACCTTTCACTTGGATTTTTTAAGCATTGGACACTGATTTTGACGTTTTAAACATTGTTCGTTTATTTATTCCATCTGAATGAATTTTAGTGGTTTTAATTGATTTTTGTATTTTGGTTAGACTGGTTATATCTATACTTGTTTATGAAGCTAGTCCTGTTTTATACTTTTATATTAGCTTCCATACTGACCTCGCCAGAATCAATTATAGCTTATTCTTTTGCTCATACAGCTACCTTTAGCGCTTTGTTTCTTTTGATCATACAGCGAGCTGTAGCTTGCGATATACACTGAGCTTTGGGTCACGGGAGGATGCTAGTATATGTCCTCCTGTGACCCTAAAGAGAACTATGGGGAAAAACACTTAGTTCTCTTTTTAATATTCACAATCGCATGCCAGCAGGTGAAGTATTGTTCTCATTTTCACATGTTTACCAGACTAGCCTTAGCTGCTTTATTGAAAAAGCCTGCTTTACCAAGCTTAATAGCTCAACTCAATGGCTCCTCTCCCACTCAATCTGTCCAGTGGGAGTCGTGCAGACTTCCAGGTTGAGTCCAAAAGCTAGGGGCTTCTGCTGTGTTCTCTCTAAAAAAAAAAATACATTAACAATAGGCATTATAGTTTCAATTTTATCAACACTTCCAGGAAATAGGTTCTGATGTTAACAATCACCTCACTAGCACTACGCTTATTTCAGTGGTGCAAATAAGAGGAGTGGCAATGCTCTCTTAGCAACAGAGTAAAATAACCAGTGTAGTTCTTACCTTATACAAGCCATACATTTGGCAGGGTTGGACCTCATTTGTCATTCAGCCACATAAACTTGCCACCCATGGGTTCAATAGTTTCCCAGTTCCCGGGAGACTTAAATTGGTGAAGAACTCAAATAAAAATGCCCTTTAAGTGGCACTTTAGCAATATTGTAATGTAGAATATATTTTAATGTGCCATTTTGATTGTTTGCTTGAAACAAAAGAAACCGTGGGTGGCAGATAGTTGTGGCTGAGCTACAAATTTGTCAGTGGTATGACCAGAACAAAGTGGGTTGTAGATTAGGCATAGCTTAGCGTGGCAGGGCCGTTATTTTAGCTTTCACTTGTTTTCAACACCTGCAAAGTGAATTAACTAACTTCCTTTATAACATGTCAATTTCCTGTTTCCTGGCCTTGCTAAAAGCTAGTTTTGGATGAGTTACTGATAGCCAGTATGGTTCTGGGATGTGTTTTTTTTTAGAAACAAACCCATACAGGCCACTATTTTGGGTTAACTTCTTTATTTTAGTAGCACTGGTATGGATCACCTCGTCAGTGCTTGAGGGGAGTTATAGCTGACAGAGCTCTGCAAAAAAAGGTAATTTTAAGCGATTTCTTATGGGAATTTCATTTTGGAGCTATTGTGGTAAGTTCTAAAAGGAGTCACTATAGTAAATGACGAGAAACAATACAGATGCAGGTAGCAAAAAGTTATAAACATTTTTATTTGCATCCCAGTTTCCAGCATCTCATAGGAATGATACTGTTCAACATCTTAACTCCAAAGGATGCCAGAACCTGGACTAGAGGTGGCTGGGAACTACTGATACTCATTAGTATATAGATAGGAATGCACGGCCATGTCTAAATTATAATTCTATAAGATATTTCCCCTACCACCTCAAATGACGGTGGAGAGACTGCTCCTCCCACCTACATGGAAGAGAAGTCCCTAACCACTCCTGCACCTTCAGCATTTTTGCTAGGATAGGAAGAAGACTTCTGAGTCTAATTTTGTTTGTTTTTTTTGTTTCAGGGCTTTTGGAAGCGTCTCAGGGACTTTACCACCTACCACCACAGGCCTAAGGCACCTGTGTCAAACTCGAGGCCCAGGGGCCGAATCCGGCCCACCAGGCCATATACTAGACTTCTACTTTCAGATCTAGGTATTAAGTTATTGCTAAAACCAGTGATAATCGAATGCAGAGGCATTTACGATAAATATTAGATACATTTATATAGTCTTACAGATACAACCGGCACTTTGAGGGCAACCATAATGTTGATGTGGCCCACGATTAAATTGAGCTTTATACCCCTGGCCTGTTATCTGCACTAGATATTTGCATGATGACATCACTGATTTTTTTTTTTTTAAAGCAGGCCTTGCAGTAGAAAGCAAGCAAGGTGTGCTCAAAGTTTTACCCTCCCCTTCACAAATAACCTACAATTAGTAGGTGTGAAATGTACCTGTAAAGAAAAGATTTAGGGTTTGTACTTGCCTCACCCACATCATCTGCCAGTGGCGCCTTTGTGAGGATGTCACACTCCTGGCTAGATCTTGGGGAATACACAGCAGTCAAAATCTCATGAGAAGATGCTCATTTAATGGACTGGAGTGTCTTCTGGTGAGATTTAATCTGCTCTGCATTTCCCAGAAATTTTTCTGGAAGGATTTAACATCATGCCCAGCATGTGGAAGACAGAGGTAAGGGAAATATAAGTAACTTTTTTTTGTAGAGATATATTTTATATCTACTAACAGTAGGTGATTAATAACAGGAGGGGGCCCGAGCAATTTAAGCGGACCTTGCATTTTACTGCAAAGTCCGCTTTAGGCCACTTTCACATGGTTGCCGTCTGTACCAATCAGCATCACAGATCACCTGCTCATGAGAGCAGTAAGGGATTTTTGGGACATCCGTGTCCATTCATGGATGAACTAACTGGACCCATGTTAGGTCTATGGGCTGTGGAATGTGCGCAGACCTGTGTTCCTTTACATCGGATTACCTTTGTCACGATCAGCTCCACCAAAATGGAACTCTGTTCCTTTTTTTTTTCTGGACCTAGACATAGAGCATAATTGAATGTCACTGGTTACATCTGGGCCGCCCATAGAGGCTTTCGATCAGATCTGCCTGAAAAAACTGAAGGACTGAACTGCTCATGTGAAATGGGCCTCAAGGTACCTTTTGTGGACTTCACACAAGAGACATGCTGTGCATACGATTGACTCCAGCTACTCCAGCAGTGTCTCCTTTTCCCTGCATGGTTGCTGGTGCAAGGAACTGCAGGATTTGAGGCTTTCCAGCACCGTAGAGGAGATGGCGCTTCCTTGCTGGCAAGTGGGAGATCCACTTATACCCCAGGACTGTGCTGCAATGGAAGGTGGTGAAACAGTAACTGACAGCTAATACCCAGGTGAAGGTTTGCATGGCAGTCTAGAGTGGTTATTGATTGGGTAGTCATTTTCCCTAATGGAGACATGTCTGTAACTGGGCTCAGTTTACGAAGACTTAAATACCACCACGTTTTGAGGTAAAATAACTTGCGCATTATTTAACTCTTCGGTATACAATTCATTAAAATATGAGTTGTTCACTGAATTGGATATTTCTTTAAAACATGCAGCATTATCTCATCTGTAGGCTTTATTTTTTCATTTTTTTCCCCATCATTTCCAGTGGGGAAACAAAGGCACACACGGGTGCAGCCAGTTGCACCCATAACATTACAAACTAGCCAAGGCTTAAAAAACGCTTTTTTTTTTTTAAATTGGTCCCATTCCTGGCATTCTTCTCTATACCATTCTTTAGATGAATTTATATTCCAGCAATGTGCTCTCAAATTGGTGGTTATGAACACTTGCACACTGCCACAGGATGCAAATACCTACTGCTCCAGCCATGTGCTAGTATCTCCATACTTCTTTTTTTTTTTTTTAATGTATTGTTTTTCATGCAATATTTTTCATTTTTTTAAAAGTTTTTTTTGTGTTATTTTCTCACATTTATTAATTTGTTTTTAATGAATTGACCCTTTTCTTATCGCATGTGATATTTCAGTGAAAAAGGTCATATGACCATATTTTCTCATGCGATAATGTTTAGTGAATTGAGCCCGGTATGTTTTGTCTAAAGTACAAAAAAAACTTTACCTTCTAAAAGCATTAATACCTACACTAAAAAGCTTTGTCATGAATGAATTTAAACGGTTGTTAGTATAGAGATCTCCTTACTAACATCTTACTGTACGTTTCATCACCATTTTAATGTGATGGTGCACCCTATCTGGTAAATGCGGTGTGTGGAGGTGGTATCGCACGTGGATGGGGAGAGGTGTCAGCCACAGTAGAACATATCTACTCTAGCTGGAAAATGTATTATATTGTTGCATGCGTCCAAGGACACTTGTTTCCGATTCTGAACTACTTTTTAATTTTTTTATTTATATAAATGTGTTTATAGTGCTGGGCATTTGGAAATAGAATGAAAAGAATTGCTAGTAAACTATTATGTTTGGCAATGTCTTCCATTAAGCTCAATAGTAGTATGGTTTGATCAACCCTTTAAACCAGAGGTGTCAAACTCAAATATACAGTGGGCCAAAATGTTAAAAATGCTCCAAGTCGAGGGCCGGGCTGATTCACACAGTATAATACCGTGGTCTATACAGTATATCACACAGTATAATACAGCGGCATATACATGGTATAATAACAAAGCCTGTACTTTTAATTATTAAAAAGCATGATACATAATTACAATAAAACATTTTTTTTTAAACTTTTATTTACTTTCCCTTTTAAGAAATAGCCTAAATAATTAAATAATAAAAGCCAAAAACAGACATTAAATAGTACAGTGCATTTACAACAAAATAATTTACTTACGAAAAAGTTTTTCCATCTGGAAAATCATCAATTAGAGATGTTTTAAAAAATATTTTTATCTCTATTTAAATTACAGTAAAAAAGAAAGTATGTTAGGGGGATGCTCACTGGGGACAGTATGGAGCAGTGGCGTCACAAGGGGGGTGCAGACTGCACCCGGGTGACACCATTGGAGGGGTGACACCAAAATGACCAACCGTCATTTTGGTGTCACCTCCCTCTGAAAAGTTGGGCGCTCGGTCATGGACCGAACGCCCGACAATATCAGGAGAGAGGAGGAGGAGAGAGGACCCAGCGGCATACCTTATCCCACCGGGTGACTGTCCCCTCCTCTCTCTGCCGGCGTCCATCACCAAGATGGCCGCCGGCAGGTATCAGAAGACTGCTTCGCGTGCGCGATGATGTCTCGGCGGGGTGACACTCGGTTACCGCACCGGGTGTCACCCAGCATCGGGACGCCCCTGGTATGGAGTCCATACTGTCCCCATTGAGCATCCCCCCACATAATTTTTACTATAATTTAAATAATAGAGATCAAACTATTAGATTACATACTAGTGTAGAGGCAGGCGGTACACAGGTGTCACAGATACTACTATCAGTATATCACTCCCCCTTCTTCTCCATGACTTGTACAATACAGACGAAGTGATGGAGAGATATACTGACTGACAGTGTCACAGCACAGTACCTGCAGGCTGCAGCTCTCCCGGCTCTCTCTCGTCTGTGTTGGATCCAGATTCCCGCCAAGGAGCACCTCACGTCATCTGGACTGGACCTTGGGACCCCTCTCAGTCATCTCATCTCAAAGCCACACCTCCCTCGTCACGCTGTGCTGCTGCCAGGCTGCCTGCTGGGTAATGCAGTCCCCTGGCCGGCGGCAGCTCTCCGGCTCCACAGTCCCATGAAGATCGCCTTGGGCAGCGTGAGAGAGCTGCCGGCGGGCAGGGCCAGATCTAATGATAATTATCAGGCGGGCCAGAGATAATGCCGTCGCGGGCCGGTTCTGGACCGCGGGCCTTGAGTTTGACACGTATGCTTTAAACAAAAGCATAGTCAGCAACATGTCAATTTTTTTTTTGCCAAAGAGAAAGATTAATCTTTCCCTACAACTACAGCTAAACTCCCTGTTATCCGGCATTCAAGCAACCAGAAAAAGAAAACTCAAGGACATATGTCCTCATTATTTTTGCCAGTTGCTTGATAGACATGTACACACTGAAAACATTTTGCTAGCAACTACATTTATTCAGTTGCTAACAAATTCTCTATTAACTTCTTGCTGCGACTGACGGCTAGATTCTGCAGGTGAATGTAAACAGGCAGTGAGCGTGCGCAATAGCTATTGGCTATGGTAATTTGAAATGGCCAATAGCAGAATCCAGCCAGCAGATAGAGGGGGTGTTGCTTGAGAGTTAATAGTAGCTCTCAAGCAAACAGAAACTACAGTTATCCGGCATCTATCAATCCTCATGGGTATTAATCCCTATGGGCACCGGATCATTGGGAGTTTACTGTATTTGACACCAATTCTTGTTAAATGTTGATGCTTTATGGTTCTGATAACTGAGAAATATAAAGATAAGGGTATTCCAGTCAGTTTTTTTTCACACTGTTGAAGTTCAGTAAAGGGCAGCAAAAGAAGTAAGGCACTGTAATGTGCAAACCACTCTGCATTACTATTGTATAGACATGTAAACCGGCAAAAAATTAGTTTAGTTTCATATTTTTCTTTCTTTCGGGTTCGAATGCTCTTTAATTTTGTTATTAGGATTCAGATCCTTCGTAATTTCATTTTAGTTTCGGACAGGTGACATATCCGATTTTGTTTCATTTTGAACAAAATTCAAATGATCTTAAATTTCGTTAAAAGAAAATTCATATTAGTTTGCATTCTGCCTCACTGGAATTTGGACGCTCTGATGCATCCAAATGTCCGAATTCATGAAATTTCGCCGAATTTGCATTCGTAACTAAATGAAATTTATATGCCTACTGTGGTATTCATTTTTAATGGCTTCCAATATGTTACTACAGTAGTGATCAATTCAACCGCCCTTTAGCACTCCACAACACACATTTCATACATTGGGATGAACCTAAATATTCCTTTTATTAGGATGTGCTAGTGCTACCCACCTGTTTAAAATTAATGGGTTGCCTTTAAACAGTGCAGCCAAAGGTAGGGTAAGGCATTGCATTAACACACATGCTTTAAAAATGTAATCAGTGTTTGGCATAACAACCCCTTTTATTTTACAATACCTGTATGCACTCCATAAGCAATGCATGTTAAAACACAATGCTGCAGAGGTGTGCTTCTTTTTGAAATTTTCAATGTTCAGGGACATAAAGAAGAAAAAAACAAACAAAAAAAAGACATTCATGCAAAAGTGCCAATATACAGTGTATTGCAACCATCTGTTTATTCACTTCAGAGGTAAATCAACTGGAATGCACTTTTGCTTTCATGAACTATGCAGTAATTGGAGCTAGAGCTAGAACTGTGCACAGAGATGATTGATGATTTCTGGCTGTTGGCTGTTAAGCCTGCTCACAGTGATGTACTTATCTTAGCTAACTGCTCTCCAACTTGCAAAGTGGTGGTACCCAGCTGCCAAGTAAATTTGCAACTACAAGATACATACTTGCAAGTCTTGCTCCCGGGCCCAAAATTTGATCAGGCCCCAAGGCAAGCTTGTGATGTTTGCATCTATGCCCCCGATATTATGTAGTATGTATTGCTTTAACCTTATTATGAACATTCCACTTTTCCAGATTGTGTGGTGAACAACAAAAAGTCAGCTGTTATGACATATACGCCCCTCTCCTAGTTTGATATCTGAAAGCAATCGGAAGGTAATTCGGTCTCAAATCTAAATTCTAGAGGTAATGTGATTTGGCTGATTTATGAAAAGACACTTTATAAAATAACTACTACCTTATGGACTGATTCCTATTGCAATGAGCATTTCAAACAAATTCTGAGACTGTCAAAACAAGATATCTCATTCATAAACACTACACTTGTTAATTGTGTTAATTGTGGTATACAAACTCTGTGCTTGCGGTAGTTGATGTTTAAGTATTATTGTTAGCAAAAGCCTTGCAACCTTCTTCTGTAAATGGGTCTTCAAATAAGGAATGAAAGTCACATTGGCAGCTCATCAATACAAACCCCATGATACCAAGTAAAGTGTTTCATGTATCATTCATAACAGCAGGTAGAGCATTGCTTAAATGTAGTTCCCGTTATATATTCCTCCTGAACTCTTTGTTGAAGTGACTTAATGGCTTATTCATAATTCTTGATTCTTTTGTCAAGAGATTTCTTAACTCAGGTGACCAAAGTAGTTCAAAAATTGCTCTGGCAGGAGGTCAATTGTGAAATAATTGTTTTGTTGCTATATTGAAGGTGACAGTTATTCAGTGCACATTGATATTTTAGCTTAAAATATTGTCAGAGGTCTCTAGAGTCTGACAATATGTTTTCAGTGCATTGTATTGAACTATGTTGTCTAGTTAACATATCATACATTTTTGTTTAACTTTGTTATAAACATGATTTTGTATCATTTTCTTGTAAAGTAAGATGTTGTGTTAAATGCACATCCATCAGCTGGAATAGTAAGTGCCACATCACATGCTGGGGTTCTGTTTTTTAAACAGCAGATGTCCTAGTTTCCCTCCTTGATTCATTCCACACTCTAATTGCTTCTTACAAACTCCTGTTGATCCAAATAATTTATTCTGAATTGTAAAACAGATTACTCTGAGATAACAAAAATTGATTTGGTGGCTGCTTGGAAGAGCACTACAAACATTTCTTGGTGTCCTATGGACAATTATGGTCATGTTTATAAATAATGATATAGTAAACATTCAAAATACATAAACATGGTTATTAATGGAGCCAAAGGACAACAGCACTATAAAAAGACTGATACAAATTGCTTTCTAAATTTTGGGTGGAGAGGGGAAGTGTTCTATGTCCCAGATTTCTACACCTGTTGGAGACTAGAGCTTCTCTTTTGGGAGAAGCATGGATTCAAAGTGATCCCAGCTTGTTTGTAGTTCATGGACCCAGCAAACTAATGCACCTGTTCACCCCCCATAGCAACCAACTACCAATAATGCACTTTCTGCCCTTTGAACTGCGGTGCGGAGTGCCGCAGCTAGAGGTATGTGAGAGTGTTCTCTCAAAGGTAGAATAGACTATGCATGGGGTAAATGAAGTCCCACAGGCTCATAGTGTTGAAAACAGACTAAATCAATATACTGTGAATTATGGTCTACCAAAGTGGCAATGCCTCCTGTGAGATTGTGGAGCAGCTCATGGTTGTGGACTCGGAAAGGATGCTAGTAGATATGTGAAAGTTTGGGAAGTCCAAGAGATAAGCGTTCTCCGAAGGGGTGGGGGTACTCTGGGGGTGCAAAGTGTGCTGCTTCTGGTGTGTGTGGACCGCAGTGTCCGACGTTTGTACTGAAGATAACTAAAAAAGTGGGTGAAAAGCGCCACAACCTAGCGTGGATCAGCAGGGTGGTGTGTTGGGGTTGAAAGTATTTTGATGTCACCCCCTTTTTTTTTGCCAGTAGATATGGCATGTGAGAGAGCACCTTGCTCATGTGTCAGTTATGGGTGATGACACCTCCAGCTCTGAGGGGGTCCCTTTAAGAAACACATCCTCTAAATCTCTACCGAATTAGTCTTTCCGCATGTTAACTTACTGTATATTAAGGTTCCCAAGAGGATCTTTACTTTTAATTCAGGGTTCCCACTTTCTAATAGACATTATGAAAGAAATGGGTAAACTGTTGAATGTTCAGCCACTCTGTACTTCTGTGCCTCCTGCTCTGATGGATGGGCTGGTACAGTGGAGTACCAACACTTGGAATAGTGTGTTGAAGTCTGTACTTAACAAAGGTGGTTAAAATTGGAATTGTTTAGTACAATGATTGTTAATGGCAAATCAAAAAGTCCTAGGGTGCACTGTGGGCTTGCTTCCAGTTATTTTTGTGTGTGGAAGGCACCCTAGAAGACTGTTAGACCACATTAAGGGAGCAGAGATGTTGGAGGCCACTCCAGTGTGTGATGTCAAATCGAAGTGTTGTTGGCCAGCTAATAGTCAAGGGTGTGCTTGCTGTAGCAGCAAACAAGCCATGCAAGATGGAAGGGCTAATAAATTATCAGAAAGTAGCGGAAATCCTGTGTATAACCCCTGAAGAGGTTAAAAGGCCCGTGTTGCAAAATAAAGAAGTATTAGTAAAAGTTCTATAGTGCACAAATGTGATCAAAAATATTGGGTTCATTGATCCAGAAGGGGCTTCGTGCAGTAAACCCAATAAAACCCCTGTAGAGCAGGGGGAAATGGTAGGTGCTGAACATGGATTCTCGTGGGTTAGAGGTCTGGATAGAGAACTGCGTGATCTCAGGATATTTGACTGCAGAGTATCTTAATAGCAGATTAATCTGTGTTTGGTGAGGTTGTTGTGGGAGATAACTGCTCATCTGGGTGTATTCCCTCTGCAGACACTGCCCTGCCAGAAGAGTCAGAAACACAAATATTGTCTTTACTGGAAATGGTGAAAACAGAATAGCATTGCTTGACCCAGATAATCTAGTTACCATGGGATAAAAGTAAAATGTTTAAAATCCCTAATACCAGTCTGATATAATATAGAACGGGCTGACAGCTGCAAGTGAGGCAAGTAATTGCTCCTCAGCAAAGGCAGAGATGGATACCCTGGGGAGTACAGTACTGTACTGTATATTGGGGGTAGGCTCTGCATTAGTACATGATTTTAGTTTGGGGAAGGATGTCTCACAATTTTGGAAACTTTGGGAAAGTAAGATTGAGTCCTCTAGTTCAAAGGTGTAAGATGTTAGCCCAGAGCTCTGTGAGGCAGAGCTAAAGGGAAGATCTGGGAGCAGGGAGCCCTTTATGAATGTGCTTATTAAAATGTCTGAATGTGCTGAACATCTTTCCCTCTGTGTTGCTAGTGATAACAGACAAAAAGCAATTGATCCCCAGTTAGGACACCCATACTTGCTTCTGGAAATATGATGGAAAATGTAACATTTTTAAAGCTGAAAGAAAGTAAAAGTGTCAATGCAGAGAAAACATCTGAGTTTGAGCTTTTGTAAATGTATTTGTCCCAGCCACTCAAAGCACTGCTGACACACGTTATGCTACTGTGAAACTCCATAGAGGCTGTATAGAAGGAAGAGCTTATGATGTCACTGATCCCCTAAAACCGACAAAGATTTTATGCCTCATAAATACCCTGATTGTAACATGGCTGGTGTGACCCAGATTGAAAGACACTGCTCTTAAAAATGTTCAATTTTGAAGCCTTTGAAGTGTCCCTTGGGAATGTTTGCCAATAGGGGTTTGTGTGTTCTGACCCACATGTGGAAGAAAAGGTTTGAGGTTATATGTGACAGACAGATGGTCTGTCATTGTGTGGAGATGCAGCTGGTCAGCAGGAAAATGGTCCCTGAACAGGTGTGAAGTTGATTAGAGTCTGGTGGGTCTTGCTTAAAAATGGCAGCCAAACGTGACCATGGCAAAATTTAACTGGGATATTGAGTGTGGCTTAAAGAGGCGTCGATAAGAAAACCTGAACCTACTCCCAGTGTACAACGTACATATATAACACAGAAGGCCTGCGATGGCTGATGAGGTGGACTTTATGTCTGAAGCAATCAGCATAATGCCTACCAGGGTGGGGAGTTGATGAAAGGTCAGAGGTGTCACAGGTTTAGAGAATCAGCAGACAGTACATGTGGTCTGGGGAAGTAGGCTGCAGTGACTGCAAGTCATATTTCCATTCTGATGTCTCCCAGTGAAGGCAACAGGAAGATTCCAAGATGCTCTTACCCAACTGGGCAAAAGGGTACCTGGTTGGTTTGGGTGGTGGTTTGGATTTGAATTCCCCATGTTGAGGTGTAGTGAAGTACAGCCATAGTAGGGGCAGAGGGGCTCAGGGATCAGGCTCCCATGCTGGCTACATACCATCCAGTGATCCATTACCACTTTTTAAGAAGATTTGAGACAACATGCATGTAATAATTTAGGAGAGTTTTTTTAATGATGCAGTAAGAACTGCAATCTAATGCAGCTGCTTTAGACATGATGATGGCATGTGTCCTCAGACCACCGGAGCTGGGGCAGAAGAAGCTAAGGGGACCAGTATAGTGGCCAAGGAGGACAGAGGATGAGGCAAGTATATTTCCTTTATTTTAGCCACTAGATCAAAACAAGCACGTAACCCTTGCAGTGTGGGGATGCAAGGGTTATTCTTTACATTTCCTGGAGTTCTTTAACTTCCAGAAGATGACCACTACTGGGTAGGTGTACAAATCATGAACTTGATGGTCTGTTTCCACTTCATGTATCTTTAAGTCAATTCTGGATAGGACATTTGAAGAACTCTCATATCAATAACAATATTTCAGCTAAGGACCTTTTTATTCCCCTTAGCTCTTTCTGCTGAACGTCACATTATTACATAATGGTTTTTCTACAGGATAATCTCAAAAGTAGAAGTGACAACTTTAATACATTGGACCCCACCTGAGTCTGCAGTGGAATTCTTTTGTACACGTGGCATTAGTGTGTACCCTCAACAGATGCAGATTATACCATAACCAGATACGCTACAATGCATCTACACTAGGGATGTACCGATACTGGTACTCCTACTCGCCCAAATGTTCTGAAACGTACCCCGATACCAGAACCTCCGGTCAGAGGGAGTTTCCCTCTGACCAGCAGTGCCGCGAGGGAGCATGAAGCCGGCTTCCTGACCAATCAGGAAGCCGGGTGGCAGATCATGACCCGCCTCCCAGCTTCCTGATTGGCTAGGAAACCAACTTCAATTGTTGCTAGGAAGTCTGGCTTTCTCACCAATTAGGTAGCCGGGCTGCATTTCTTGACTCGCCTCATGTTCTCCCTGACCAATCAGGAAGCTTGGCAGAACGTCATGACACACCCCTTGGCTTCCTGATTGGATAGGAATCCTGCTTAATTTGTTGCTAGCCAGACTGGCTTCCTGACTAATCAGGGAGTGGGGTGGCACATTCCTGATTTGTCAGGAAGCCAGGCTGACTATCAACAAGTGAAGGCAGCTTCCTAGCCAATCATGGAGGTGGGTAATGACATGCCGCCCGGCCTCCTGATTGTTCAGGAAGCCCGGCTGCCTCGGAACATGCAGCCGGTGTTCTTTCAATAGAACACCAGCTTCCCAGGCAATCAGGAAGCCATGCGGCAGGCCATGACCTGCTGCCCGACTTCCCGACAAGCCAAGCCAAAGTTACCCCAGGATACCGGTATCGGCTAGTACTGGAAAAAAAATATTGGTACTCGTACTTGATGCTGAAAAAGCAGTATCAGTGCATCCCTAATCGACACAGAGTAGTCTCATAACTAAACATTAGGTACACTGGGGGTATGCAACCCCAACGCTCCAGCTGTCGTGGAACTACAAGTCTCATGGGGCATTGCAAAACTCTGACAGCCACAGGCATGGCTCCCAGAGACATGATAGGATTGTAATTTCACCGCAGCTGGAGTTTAAAAACTGCCCACCCCTGAGGTACACAGCCAAGTAACTTTTAAATAATTTAGAACTACACTCTGAGCAGCAAACAAGAAAGCAGCTAATAAAGAAGTTTCAGTGACCTAACTCCTAAACGCACCTATCATGCGTATGTGTGTATACAGACTTTGAAAACTCACTCCTATTCTTATGTGAATTCCTCTTATTCACAGAAATGCAAATGGAGAGGGCGAGCTCTCACAGGAATCAGCGCAGGTACTAGAACTGGAAGGAGAGCCTTGTTTTGTGCTGGAAAATTGCAGGGATAGGGGGATCAGAGCTTTCAATCACAAGGCCATCTCCTTTGCAGATGTGAAGCGCTGTCAAAGTCTGTATCTCAGTTTCTACTTAACACAAAAATATGGGATAAAAAGCATCAAATACAGTGGTTAGGTGAGTTAGATGACTGAGCTGTCAAAAATAATACTGAAGGTAATTCTTCTTTAAATGGATATTTTAGAACACAAAAGTTCTATTTCACTTGCACAACTCCTGCTCAAGTCCAGGTGACGAAAAGCATCAGGTAGGGCTTGGAGACATGTTGGTATTCCTGATGTGGGTATGCCTGATACGTAATGAGACATTGAAGATCGTGGTTGTAGCTCTTTTCTGAGCACTGCACATTTACATGCTAATTTGTCAGAGAAATATCCATCTATGTCATAGTTCAAAACCATGAAGGGAGCAAGTTTGATTCCAAAGACTAGATCACGAAGTGCTTTTTGGCTTAGCTTTAAATAGGTGCTCATTTTAATGCAGTGAGTCCGAGTCCTATAGGTGGTGGGATTGCACCTGGACTAACGAGTGTTACAAATTGGTGGATTTATAGATTATTCAATATTGCACATAGAGACCCGGACTGTTTAACCTTTTATTTTGCTTAATTTGCAAATGAATGTTTTACACATCCATAGTATATGTGTTGCTTATTATTATTTGTTTTATGTCCAGGAATATTATTAGAAGTAAAAACCAGCCACTTGAAAATGTAGGTGTTCAGGTGCTAACTGATTGATAGAGACTATGCCACCTGTAAGGCTATGCCCACATTTCTAGTGATTTTATTGCAAAATAAAAAATATAAATAGTTCCTGTGTGTGAGATGATAGGTTTATGGGATCAGGGCTCCTTTGTTTGAATGCAAATTAAGTGTCCGTCATGCTAGCTCAAGAAATATTCTCTCTGCAAGGCTGATGTTGCCAAACAAAACAAATGAATTTAAATGCTCCAGTCAGAGTAAACAGGAAACTGAAAGTTTGAATGTATTGGTGGAAAAGGAGGTAATAAGGAAGAACTGTTGGTTATAGAATCTGGGCACACTCTGCTGTGCTCTGAGCAAGTGCTAGAAGGATTTCATGTTTACAGAATCAACTGCTTGTAAACATGCCAAAGTGCTTTTTACTTACAAAGCCCGTGGATAAGTAAAGTAATCTTTTGCTGTGGATGGATACATGTTTTACTTTGTATGAGATTATCAATACTTTCTTGAGTATGTTATTAATGTGTCACCTTGCATGACTAAAAAGATCTTGAGTATCATAGTTTGGATTCAGTGTGCATTTGAATAACATGGTTGGCGCAGTATGGAAAACTGTTTAAGATACTCTATGTGGATATATAAAACAGAATTGTATTTTTTACTTTACATCACAACCTTGTGGCTAGGAGTGTATCCTTGAGATCATTTCAGTATTACCTGGTAATTTACAATAATTGTTGAATATTTTGTCTGTTTTCTCTTATGATCATTGAAAAGTCAATATAAAGTTGGCAGAAGAGAAACATACCCATAGCTGATTGTAGAAAACACACACAAAAGCTTTTTCTATAGTATTTAATGAAATAATTTTTATGTTTTTCTCATTTTAAAGTAGGATTAAAGGCTGGTCATTTGTTACCCTAAAAAACGCCCAGTACCTTTCTGTGTCACCTTTATTTGCCATGAAGATCTCTAGTAGATGAAAAGAATGATGTTGGACAAACTTTACAGTATACACTCTGATATAGTTAGGTATTGTTAGCCAGATAAGGTTTTCAGTATGTGATGCATCTGTTCTTTTGCAGGTCTTCACCTGGAAGTTTATAATCGGAAGAAGATTATCGGGTCTATTCAGTAAAGGGTGAAGAGTTTGGAGAAGGCAGGAGAAGGGAACAATCTATGACAAAATAGCCGATTTGGAAAAATTCTCCAATTCAGCTCACTTTCCAGATCAGCTATGTTGTCCTAGATTGTTCCCTTCTGCCTTCTCCAAACTCTTCACCCTTTAGTGAATAGACCTGATAATCTTCTTCCTATTATAAACTTCCAACTTTGCACCCTTTTGTGAATAGACCCCTATGATTTGCAGCAGTGCAGGGCTAAAGTATGCATAAGGACTAAAGGTATACTGCAATTTCTGGCATTTGCTTTATAGCATTCAGGAAAGAGTGAGTAGGGGCACTTGCAGGAGAGTGTGTTTCCCCCACGATATTACCTTCCTATAAAAGGTTAACATGCAGCAGATTGAAGGTAAAAGATTAAAGAACTCAGGTGCTGTCACAGAAAGGTTGTCCCTTGCTCAGTGTACCTGACCAATCCAACTAGAAAGGTGAATTTTGATCTGGAAAAGGATCATAGTTTGAAATCCCTCTTTCTAACATAGCTAAACCTATCATTCTGAGAAAGAAAATCATTGGAGTGGGTTCTGTTCATTGATTGTTTGTGATACACTTGAATTGTTGACGTTTAGATTAAAAGCTCTAGCTGAGAACTGTATCTATAGTAACTGTTGTAGTGTAGTGGAGCACACCAGTAGATGGCAGTGGATAATGAAAGAGTTTTGACTTTGTAAGTAATACACTGGGAACAGCTTTTCAGAAATATCAATGTTGCTCCTGAACAGCTGTAAACTTCATTGAATCTACTAATCTTTTCCAAAAGATAGCGGAGCTGTTTTTTTTTTTTTTTTTAAATAAGCTTTAGTATCCTTTCCACTAACACCAGAATCCATTTTGTTTTCACTAGCAGAGGACAGAAATGATATTTAAAGAAGAACTCCGGGTAAAAGTATTATTAACCCTTGCAGTTGGACTACCCCCACACTGCAAGGATTAACTGCTTGTTTGTGTCTAGGGAGCAAAATAAAACATTTATACTCACCCGATCCTCAGAGCTGGCTTGCTCTTTCCCCCTCCACTGCAGCCATTTAATGTCCCATAAATCATCACTTTCTATACACGGTGTATAGGACATGAGGACACTGAGTAACATTCCATTGCTGCAGCATACGAGGAGAGAGGATGGAGGGAGAGATGTCACAGTCAGCCGGATCCGAGGACCGGGTGAATATAGCTTTACCAAAACGAGCAGTCAACCCTTGCATTACAGGAGTAGCCCCACTGCAATGCTTAATAATGGTTTTGATGAAATATGTGTAATCCGCGCTTATGGTTAACTAAGGACGCTTATGTTAAAATAAATCTTTAAAATTAATATTAATTAATTGTAAAATATGTAAATAAAATTAAGATTTAGGATTTAAAGATATATGTAGGAGCTGCTGTACTTTAAGACTCTGGGGTCAAATGATATGTAGCTAGGTGTGCAGCGCTCGGGGTCACCAATAAGTGAGTTAAAGCAGTGTTGGCAAAATTATAAACATCAAATAATAGTGAACATCAATCTCAACTTGTGTCAATGTGTATGAAATTAAATCAATTAAATAGTTAAACCAAAACAGTAGTGCATCAGATATATGAAAAAACATATTAAACATATATATAAAAAACCTCATGTAAAAAACTCAAATGAAAACAATCTCAAATATATCAATCAAAGTGATATATAACAAAGTGAGTCCAAAGGTGATTCAAAGTGAGTTCAAAAATCCATAATTAGTGATTAAACGTGAATCCAAAAAACTTTTCGTTTGTGAGTCCAAAATAATTGAGAATTTCCAGTGTGTCTACCAAATCCCACACCGAAGTGTCCACATCTAAGTCCCCTCTGGGATGCGCACTCACCAGACCAAGATAATTTATATGCAGAAAGAGATGACAGTTGGTGATCCTACAGTCGTCCCGTTTTCATCACATGGATCAGTATTTCACACGAAAATACAAAAGGGACAAGAACTCCTCATGGTGTAGTAAAAAAACGTTTTATTAAACAAAGTAGCCACTTACAATTAAAATCGGTAAAACCGGCCGCTCACACGTTTGTGAGTAAAACTTCAGGACTTCCTGGTTGTGTGTGGTATCGAACAAGTGTAGCCCCTCCCGACGCGTTTCGTCATAAAAAGACGTCTTCAAGGGGATCGCAGGTCCCCATGTGCTCCAAGATGGAGACTCCCATAGTTTAGAGTTAGGAATGCGCTGGTGCACCGGACGTGTATTTACGTTTGTGCGTAAACGTGGGGGTGGGGAACTTAATAATTTTTGGGGGTTTTGTAAAACTTTTTTTATATGTGACTTTTTTTAAAAAACTTTTTTAATTTATATTTATTTTTTTTACACTTATTGTTATTGCTATTACATAGGGGGATAACGATCCCCCTATATAATAGCAAAGGCACACTGATAGGTCCTTATGGAGACATTAGGGGTCTCCAGGACCCCTAATGTCATCTGGGGACCCCAAAAGAAGCTGATGAGGTCTTCAAGTGGTTAAAATGTAGCTCTGTCCTAAGATATCCTTGTGTAACAGATTGCTTGAAAAGCAGACCTTGGAATGCAGTAATTAAAATCCATTGCAAAATGCAAGACATCATTTTTGCAGAGGTTTTGTCTGGTGGTCAAAGGTCTGTAGTGAATTTTTTGTTTAAATGAAGGAAGAGAGTTCCAAGTTGGAGAGACAATTGACAAATTTACATTTGACAGACCTCTTTAGTCATGCTAAACTTGGTTTGATTCCTAAGAGCTTAATATCAGCATTACAGTACTAATTTATTAGACATAGTCAGATTTAAATTTTCATTTTTGTAAAAGTATTTAAAATGTAAAATTATACTGTCTAAACCAATTATGTTTCAGCTGATCATCTTCAAAATGCACACATCTCTATAAAATATGCATGAATTATTTTATGATTTTATGAACTTTTATAATTTGTAGTATGAACATTTTTTTCCCATTTGCCTGGAAAGAGTTTTTGAAAGGTGATACACAGTTTCATTTTAGGTAGAATTATGTAAAGTACTTTCACTTTTCGTATATATGGGCATGCTGGGCGTATGCCGTGTTTAATAAAAATACGAAACACTTAAAGAGTTAATTCATGTATGTGCAGTTTCCTATGGTATAATGGATGAAATGCATGGCAGGAAACCAAGGAAACTTGGTTGGATTATTTAATATTATTTATTTTATATAAACTATCACATTATCGTGCTGGGATGAGGTGTGAAATAATAAAAATTGATATGCATTTTTTTTCTACAGGAATTATGTGTTACAGGACCCACAAAAAAGAGCAGCAACATGCATAGCTGCACATAACATGCAAATTGTAGACTTTCTTGGTCCCCCCACAAAATGAAATGAAATGCATATGGTGAATTCAAGTAGAATTGTATCATTGAAGGTCAGGTGCATTATTGATATAATTTCCTGCAATTACAAGAGCTAATAAAAGAAATTAGTACAGTTAATGTGCTGGGCCTTTATTGGTGAAAACTATAAGAATAATTAAGAAGGGTATATCGCGCATCTCCATAAGGACATTTTACATTAGGTGGAAATGCTATAGTATGATGCATTACAACAATGTTGTAACAGCTTATGTGTACTAACTATTTACTAAAAATATTGTCTGACTAGAACAGGGATGGCCAAACTGCGGCCCTCCAGCTGTGGTGGAACTACGAATCCCATGAGGCTTTGCAAGATTCTCACAGCCACAGACATGACTCCTGGAGAGAGATGCTTCATGGGATTTGTTGTTTCACCACAGCTGGAGGGCTGGAGTTTGGCCATCCCTGGACTAGAAGAACCATGTCTACTCTTACTTGGATATTGGTGTCTTTAGTGTATTTCTTATACTGGGGCAAGGTTTCTTAACCTTTTTTCATTTAGGGCACTCTTTAACCTCTTGCCGTCCGCCCGTAGTAAAAAAACGGAAAAATCTTGAGGAAATCCATAATTATAAAAGATCAAACAAAAACAATGGGTGGCCTTTTCAAAATCCATACCAGATATTTATCTGAATTAGGTGTCTAATATGGATTTTAAGAGGGAACTCTATGCACATACACTAAAAGAGTCCCCTTCTTTTACATCAGAGTCCCCCCTTTCACATCATCATCCCCGCTTCAAATCAGGAGCCACCCTTTACATCCACCCTCTTTTTTCACAGCTGCAGCCCCCCTTTTAAATCAGGGTCCCCTCTTCACATTAGCATCCCCCTTCACATCAGAGCCCCCCTTTAAAATTAGAGTACTTCTTTACACCGGAAGCCTCTCTTCACATCAGACTCCCCCTCTTTCACACTAGGTGCCCCCATCACATCAGAAGCCCCACTTCATCTCAGAGTCCCCCGTTTTAACATTAAAGTTCTCCCTTCATATCAGGAGCCCTCTTTATATCAGAAGCCCCCACTTCACATCAGGAGCCCCCCCTTTCTTATAAGAACTCCCTTCACATGACCACTCCCCCCCTCTTTCACATCAGAGTTTCCCCCTTCACATCAGGAGCCCCCTTCATATCAGAGTCCTCAGTCCCCCCTTCATATGGGATTCCTCAGTTCCAGTGCATTTGTGCAAAAAATTTGAGGTACCCCTGACGGAGCCAGAAGGCACCCCAGGTTGCTGCAGTACCCTGGCTGAGAAAGGCTGCACTAAGGACACAGTAATACAACATGAAACAACTCCTACCTTTGCCTCTGTGCAGGAGCTTCTTGTAATACAGACTGACCACTGTTGCTTTCTCTTCTTGTGCAGGATGACTGACCTTGTATTCACCCCCCTCCCCCCCCAGTAATTTTCTGCAAGCAGCTTGTAGTAGGAGGACAGCTACGTGCAGCACAGCAATGTCAGCACTACTTTTACTAAGTAGCATCTGAGTTTCCAAAGGCAATAAGTGCACAAAAAAGTGGTTTAAATGTTTTGTGGTTATTGGGGAATACTTCAATTTTAACACTAACATTGAAAATATAACCCTAGAATTATTCCCAAACTTCTAATATGTGAAGAGATACCTGATATGATTAATGCAATAAGGAACATTTGTACACCTGTGTGTTCTAATGGTACAAAGATGTAGATTACATGTGCATGGGTGTTCTTGGGTATTGTACTGCGGTTTAATATAATTTCACTGTCACACAATGTGTGACTTTCGTGTGAATTTTGTGGCCAGTCTGGAGTTAACCAAATAATGTCTAGAAGGGATAGAACAGGAAAAACCAACCTCTTATATTTCTGTTGGCAGGGGCTTATGAAATTAAACCAGTTAAACTGTTCTCTTATGTTAGTACAAAGGTAGAATCAAAGACTTATAGCACTTGTAATGATTATGAGTAAATATTATGATTGACTGTGAGATCAAATACCATATTTTATTAAGTAAAACAGGATTAACTCCATATCATTAAGAATTTTGAAACCAAATGTCTTAAGACACAATCCTTACACAAAAGGGTGACTGATCCCCATAAACAGTTTTAAGCATTGTTATGTAATGGGAAGATTATTTAGGTATAGCTCTAGAAAAATTGTGAAGTAAATGCAGTAATTAATGTTCTCTTCCAAGAAACAGTGCACAAAATAAAACTTAATAAGTAGTAAGGACAACCTTTCCCACCTGAACAGCATCAAGTCCCTGTTGTTTTCAAGAGGTGATATTTAACTAGCACTAACAATAAAGTTTCAATTATGTTCATAACTAGGTATTAAGGAGCCTATGAAAGGATTTGACTTCAGCCTGGTATTCTTGAAACCACTCTTAAGTTTTTTGCAGTGTGTATTGGCACATTCTCTTCATGAAATATGGAAACATCACATGGGAATAGTGTTTGTTCTGTAGATTGCACATAGCCCTGTAAATTACCTCATATTTTTTGGTGTTTTATAAAGATACAGGGCAGCTATCAGGCCCAGTGACTCCCGTTAAAGATTACCCTCTGTGTTTACCAGTGGCAGTAGATATCATACATTTAAGGCATTCTTGGTATTCCACTGAACATAAACCTGTCAGGGAGTACTCTGATACTACTGGCGCACAGCGGTACTGTGTGGGCATTGTGACACTGCATGTGCACTGTAATACTGTAAAAAATTCCTTCCTGATCCCATAAGGCAATCGGATATTCCCTGGATCAGCAATCTCTGATGCTCAGAGATCTATGTTCAGTACATAGTTACATAGTATTTGGGGTTGAATAAAGACATACGTCCATCAAGTCCAACCCATATAGGTCCACGCATCATCTCATTCTTAGGGATACTGGTATCCCTGGATATTACGGTCCCTCAAGAAATTGTCCAAACGTTTCTTGAACAAATCTACACTCTTGGCTGAAATCACTGCCGATGGCAGTGAGTTCCAGACCTTAACCGCTCTTACTGTAAAGAACCCTCTTCGCCCATTGTGCTGGAATTTTTTCTCCACCAACTTTAGGTGGTGGCCTCTAGTCTTTGTAATGGAGTTAATCTCAAACAGTTTGTTGCCAATGTTTCTGTCACCATTAAACATCTTGTACATGAAAATCATATCCCCCGTTAATCTCCTTAATTCAAGCGTAAACATGTTTAAGGTTACATAGTTACATAGTATTTGAGGTTGAATAAAGACATAAGTCCATCAAGTCCAACCTGTTGTGTGTGTGTGTGTGTGTATAGGTCCATGAACGTATGTATTTTAATAAAGAATATACATTTTTTTTAATACATTAAGTCTCCTTGCATTTGATAAATTACACTTTTAAAGCCCCATTTCTCTATTTTGTTTTTGTATTCTAATATAAAACAGTATTGCGTTCGATGAGTGGAAACGCAACTGTGGGTGAATACTGTTGTGTAAGATGTAAGCAGGTGGTTTGATTGGAAGTCGAGATTCTGGAACTAAAGAACCAGCTTGCAACACTGGGGATTATTGTCAACATCAGGGGTGTGGAAATTTAAAAAAAAAAAAACTACTGGTCCAAGGACTAAAGCGGGGGCTGAATTTACTTGTCCCTCATGGCAATCTACTTGTCCCAATACAAAAAAATTGTTTTAATCAAAACTAGGGATGCAACAATACCGGTTTTTGGGTATCGAGTACCGATATTTTGCTTTCGGTACTCGCTGATACCGAGTAACGATACCGGTGCGTCTGTTGACATGAACTAGGCTTCCTGGGCAATCGGTAATGCAGTCAGGAAGCCACCTGGCTTCATGATTGCCAGGGAAGCCGACTCCATGTTGTTTGGCCAGCTTGATTTTGATTGGCCGTCTGAGGTCTGCATTTCGTTTCTGCTGGTTTGAAGTCTGCAGGGCATTGGTGATGGTCTGAGGTCTGCCATGCATTTCTGCTGGTCCTAGGTCTACAGAGCATTGGTGCTGATCTGAGGTCAGCAGGGCCCTGGTGCTAAGCTGAGGTCTGCGGCGCATTGCTGGTGGTCTGCAGTGCGTTGCTGCTGGTCTGAGGTCTGCAGTGCGTTGCTGCTGGTTTGAAGAATGCATGGCATTGCTGCTGGTCTGAGGTATGCAGTGTGTAGCTGCTGGTTTGAGGTATGCATGGCATTGCTGCTGGTTTGAGGTATGCATGGCATTGCTGCTGGTCTGATGTATGCATGGCATTGCTGCTGGTCTGATGTATGCATGGCATTGCTGCTGGTCTAAGATCTGAGGGGCATTGCTGCTGGTCTGAGGTCTGTATAAAGACAGTATTAAGTCCATCTCAAAGCCAACTTACAACTGATAATTTAGATGCGTGTGTGCATCTGAAAATAACATACTTCAAGCCAGACATAGCACAACTGTGCAGTTTACATTTCAGCACTTGTAAATATGAATATGTTTTGTGTGTGCACCAGTTATTCATTTTTTTTCACTTATAGTTGTGCTGCTAATGGCAAGGTAAATACATTAAATTAATTAGTGAGTTTAACTTATTATCAGTACAACTATGAGTGCAAAAATTGAAATGTAACTAACACTACGACACGCTGTTGTTCACTGGCACCCGGTTGTTTAATGGTTTAAAAAATGGCACTCGGTGTGTAAAAGGTTGCTGACCCCTGTTGTAGATCCACAAACAACAACCAAGCCTACATACATTTGACCATGCTAGGTAACAAATAAGAATTTTGCTTTATTCTCTGTCGTCATATTTGTGTTCACTCTCTTTTTGTTTTTAGTTTTGTATGATTTTTTTAGTTTTCTGTTATGAACAAGTAAATGTAGAATGTGTTTAAGTCATTGACGTCAAATAAAATGCATTTCCAGTTTTTAATTACCTGTACAATATATAGTCAGAAGTGCAAAAAAATGGTTTTAATGGTCTGCATAGGTATTAACAGAGTCTTCAAGCAATTACTCATACCCATTTCACTATTGCTAAATTGACCTTTAGATATAATTTTATTGCAAGTTCCCTGCTGAGAGTATATAACCATGTGAGTGTCTTAAACCAGTCACTTTATTCCTACATGAAGACTACTGTTAATTTGAAATCAACCTGAATATACAGCCCAGCATTGCCTATGACAGAACACAGGAGTGTTGAGATGGAGCAAAACTGGTCATTAAAAGACTCAATATTATCCTTGTACTAAAAACTGTCACAGGTGAAAAGATCACACTATGAGAATTAGCTACTATTTATTTGCAAAACAGATTTTACAAACAGAATATCTAATTACATTAAATCACAATAAAAATAAAAAAAATGCTTATTTATCACAAATTTAGCAGTTAAAATGGAATGCTACTCAAATCTGTTTTTTGTTTTTGTTTTAGGTGTAGCGAAGCAGGGTTTTATTTTCTGCCAGGTCTGTTTTGCTGTGTGTTAACTTGATGGGCCTTCCCTCTACCCTATGCTAAAGTAGGATAAACACGGTTAGAATTTTAAAGTTACTAAATATATTTAGTAACGTTTGTTTGACTTTCTAATTGTTGATGCAGTGAGATCAATGATCAATTTCAACTGCAGTGACAAAAAACTTTGAAGGAGCATGTTGGAAAATTCTTCTTGATCGAACAAAATTGTAACAGTGGATGTGGTTTTCATTCGGGGAAACTCCATTCATTCCAAAATCAAATGTTAACTAAAAACAAAACTCAAACAAAACTTCAAACTAAAATCTCCAAGTCTCTGATGGCATTTTTCTGACAGGATTTTTCTTATGAATGCACGTGCAAAACTCTACCTGTGTATACCCTACCTAAGTCTTCCATAGCAGCAAGTCCTCTGCTGTGAGCTAAACTGTTTGAATCCTTTCTCTGGAGTTAATTCTCCTTATATTCTAATAGAAAACCTACTAGGTGGCTAGTTTCCCCAGCTCCTAGGAAATTCTCTCTATTAATATTGAGAATATAGTTCAAGGGGGGTAACCAGTAAAACAAATTGACATCAGAGCCTTTAGATGTGTGCCTTTAGATAGATGTGGAACAGGGAGAACTCTTTCCATCACATGGCATAATAAATACTCAACCCAAAAAAAATAGAGTTTTCATTAAAGGTAAATTATCACCATACTGCAAATACAGACAAAAAAAAGAAAATAAAAATGCCATGCTTTCGCGGTTTCTTTTTTATACTTTATTTTTATAATTTTTAACTTCATTTTACTCCTGGATTCGTCAGTTCTAATAACTTATTTTGTAACATATCTTTAATATATGGTGTGCATAATGTATTTAAACAAACATTTGATACATTGAGTTATTCTATAACAAAATATTAATAAATATTTTCAGTATCTTTTTCGTGTCCTTTTTGGTTGTATTGTGCATTACATCGTTGAATTACTACAAAAACATCGAACACATCTGTGTTTTGCCCCTATGATACTGTTATCTAAATCTCTTCACCTCTGCACTTCTGCCTGTGCATGAGGTGAGGCAAGTCTAGTGGAAAACATTGCAGCAGTCTCCAGAGCTCTCATCACCATCTTCAGCAAACACTACCAAAAATAAATAGAAAGGTAATTTTGTGATGCTTGTTTAAATATAATTCCTTGTTCAAAGAATACATTTTCTACTAATTATAGCTTTTAATTAATTTTTTTGTTTTATTTTTTTAAGTGCAATTTGAGAGTCTGTTGAACAATTTATATTCAAAATGTTATCCAACTTATTGGAGTTATATTCTAACTTTACCCACTTTAATTGGAAGTCCCACTTAAGGTGCCCATACACTGCTCGATTCTCGTACGAGAATCGCGGGAAATCCCGCGATCGTACGAGAATCGAACAGTGTGAACAAAGACGTGCGACCGTTTCTACTGTACGGTCGCATGTCTTTTGTCTAAGGAGCATGTTAGAAAACCAGCCGAGAATCGTACGATTTTCGGCTGGTTTGAACGGTGCTCGGGAGACAAATGCCGCACGCGCACACTGCCCGTTCAGCATTGCGGTCATCGGAAGCCCGCCCCTCAGGGGGGCGGGCTTGCAATGATCGAGAGTGCGATTTGCCTGTCCAAGATGGGCAGATCGTACGTTTTTTTAATCACTTTACAACCATCGCAAGACTAAGGTCTTGCGATGGTTGTACAGTGTTTGGCCACCTTTATGCTGGTTCATGGGATTGTTGGCAAGTGTGAATAATTTGGCTAATTGCTCCAGCCACACTAACATCTAATAAAGCAGTGAATGTGACATTCATGAAACATTCCCTGGTGATGAATCATTCACTAGGAAGATTCATCTGCAGTGAGTGTTTGGTGAATATCACATATCATTGATTTATAAATAGGCCCTATGTGTTAGCTACACACTGTGTTAGCCAAATATGCATTTTATTGGAACTCCTAACATGCAAGGCATCAAAGTAAGCAGTGACAGGAGCTCTCACCCTTCCATAGACCATTATATTGAAAAACAAGAGGAGATGAATACAACGCTCCTACTAAAAAAAAACTTAATAGAGTAACAATGTCTTCGAATTACAGTTGGTTTTGATGTGCTGCTAGATGCATTGATTGTCAAATATTACTTTTGATGTCTTTTTCACCAGTACCTTTACAGGTGGGAAAACTACAAGGGGGAGGGCAAGATAGCTGTGTATGAGAGATACATTTGTTTTCATGTGCAGACATTTAAGGTAGAAACTTATTTAACCCTTTTGTGACCAGAGGTCATTGATGCCCAGGGGCCCAGGCCAAATTTAGCAGTATTAGCATGTGTTGGCTACCTTACCAATAACTCTATGACTAATATACATACCTGTAGCCAGGAAAGTAGACTCGATTCAGGCTGATAGGACTGGTGCACACTCTACCAACACTAGGTACCAAGGGGCTGCCTTCTTGACCAGGTAGTGCCTGCAATTTTGACAAAATGCGTAAGCACGCCTCCCCC
>NW_017307989.1:120122-124822 GCF_000935625.1 Nanorana parkeri
CCCCCCCCCCCCCCCCCATTGAGACGCATCTACAACTATTCAGTATTCTCTAATCTTTGGACAATCTTACAGATATGCCTGTTTCTTTCTAAGGTGAGTAGGAACATTTACTCATTTGTTTTAATGCACGGGTTAATTAACATATTGCACTAGGCGGTGGCGCCTGCTTTGTGTTTTGTTGCACTATTAATACCTATTTAATTTGATAGTTGTACATTAATGTATACTTGGCACATGGAAATCGTGCTGGTAATACACATATTTTGGGTAGGAAAGGGTTACGTTTAAAAATGTATACTAGATAGAGGTCCATCCTTTTCAGACATGTTGACAAGTAATGACAGTACAAAGACTACTTCATTTTACTTTTATTATTGCTGGCATAATAACTTGTATCTGGCCATTTCATGGAATCAAGAAACCATATAGATATAAGAACTGATTTTTCCTCTTTTATGAGTTCTAATGTTGTATTGTTTATGCCCTAGTGTATATTTGCTATCAATACTACACCATATAGTGTCCCTTTCACCCTTCTTTTTCTGCTCCAGAGCAGTCTATACCTTTAGAGGTACCCCTTTGAAGGTGTAGTCTCTGTTACCCTCTGAATAATCTTCTGAAGTAGTAACAAAAATGAATTATAAACTAAATCAAAGGTGCACAAAGAGATTGTAAAGCAGAATACACAAAATAATACTTTATATTTACCTTTGATGTAGGGATGTTCAGATACCAAGTACCGTACTCAGTACAAGTACATGTACAGATACTTTTTCAGCTCCAAGACTAGACTAGAGAAAAATTCAAAAGTTAGGAGGCAGTTGTCATTTTTAACGAGCACACGGAGCTCCTAGGATTTGTGGATCCCTGTTTTAATGTATGATTTTGTTTTATAAATATATATAAGGGATGCACCAATACCATTTTTTCAAGTACAAGTACTTATACTTGTCCAAGTACTCACAGATACAAGTACAGATACATTTTTGTTTATTGTTATGTGACAGTTTTTCTAAAACAATATCGACTAATGATTTCAGGACAGTGGTGGAGTGCCAAAGCTGGGTCCCAGCTGCGATAGCTGCAACCCTGGTAGTTCTTGTGAAAATGCCAAGTATCGGCACTGGTATCTGAACATCCCTACTTTGATGCACACTAAAATTGCATTTTCACTCACCTTTTCCTCTACAGGTTCCTCAAAATGGCATGGCTACAACAAGAAAGCATTAACACAATGGAATATTAGAAAACACACACCCACAGTCAACCCAAAATCTAGCTGGCTGGACACACATAGGCTGATGCAAATCTTGAATGCAATCCGGTTTACTCTGACAATGAGATCTGTCTCTGCCTATGATTAGGGGCGTCCCGAGGCTGGGTGTCACCGCGCGTGTGCGTGATCGTCTTATCTTGGTGAGAGAAGAGGGGATGTTCACCCAGTGGGATGAGATATGCCGCAGGGTCCCCTCCTCTCTCCTGACACTGTCGGGCTCTCGGTCTGTGACCGAGTGCCCGACTTTTAATGACTGTTAGTCATTTTGGGGTCACCCCTCGAATGGTGGCACCCGGGTTCGGGCTGCACCCCCCTTGTGGCGCCACTGCCTATGATATTATCTCCACACCGCTGCTAATCTGCATGCAAGTAGATTGGCTTTCTCAATCTCTGTCAGCCAACCACTGCAATTACAGAGAACTTGAGGGTTCAGCCACACTATGCAATCTTAGAAAATATTTGTGTATTCTTTAGTTCAAAAACAGGCCTTGTATGTTTTTCATTTACAACATAATATCCCTAGGAAGGCAGTGCAAAAACAGTTACAAAAGCAGAAGTTACAAAAACAAAAGTTAACAAAAACATGAGACATACAAACGCAAACTGTTTTAAACATAAATGGTATAAACTTGGACCTAAGTGTGGACCATACCCCCCACCTGAATGGGACCCCTTAAGTATGACCCAAATTTGCCTTCTGATCTCTATTGTACAGTGTTTTACAGAGTAAAGTGAGTTGCCACCCACTCAAACTATGCAGTTGGATGGAAGGGGCTGGCTGCTGCAAAGGATCCAATTAGCTCAGGTAGGATGTTTGTAATAAACTTTGAAACCTCCTAATTGTTTCTACTTATGATTTCAGGATCCAAAAATGTAAGTAATGGTGTCAGCTGTTGTTCTGCTATGCTTAGAGACCAAAACCAGAAACACCATAAAAATGACCCAAAAATGTCTTATTATAAAGCTAGCAAATGTGGAGTCAGGCAGTTCTTCTTGGCACCAGCAAATTGTTATCAAAGGTTATATGATTGTGCACAGGATTCGAGTTATGAGTTATTATCCTTTTTCAAATTTTCTGACTGTTGAAATGCACACATTTTGTCTCAGGGTTATTGAGATGCTGACAAAAAGGTCCAGTGAGCATCTGGGATAATTGGGATGTAGCCGCCTAGGCTAACGTCTAAACGACTCTGCTCTGTGAGAGCACACGAAAGGAACACTTGGGCTCTCCCGACACTGTATTGCTCAAATGCTTATGCACATTCTTAATTAACTTTAGACACTGTTTCTGTATATTTCAATGTACTTTCCCTGGCCGGGTCATGAAAAAATGTTTCAGACAATAGGTGAAGATATGTTTTTTTGGCTGTATCCTGACATAAAACAAAGAGCAAAAAACTAGGGATGCACCCATATACAGGTGCTCAATGGGATTTAGATCTGGAATCATTGCTAGCCAGTCCAGTACCCTCCAGCACTTTTTGACATGTGCTTTGGGTCATTGTCCTGCTGTAAGACCCATGACCTCTGATGGAGACCCAACTTTCTAACACTGGGCCCTACATTGCACTACAGAATTCTTTGGTAGTCTTCAGATTTCATAATGCCATGCACACAGTCAAGACATCCAGTGCCTGAAGCACTAAAGCAACCCCAAAACATCAGTGAACCTCCACCATGTTTGACAATAGGGACTGTACTTTTTTTTTAAAAGGCCTCGTTTCTTTTTCTGAAAACAGTAGAATGATGGGCTTTACCAAAAAGCTGTAATTTTGTTTCGTCTGTCCACAGCACATTCTCCCAAAAGGATTTAGGCTTCCTCAGGTAAGTTTTGGCAAACTCCAATCTAGCTTTTCATTCAGATGAGGACGTATAGTGTGAGCTGACACAGTTGTACCCTGTGCCTGAAGGTCAGCTTGAATTTGTCTGGAAATTGATCGAGGGTCTTTGTCCATTACAATCCTTTGTTGTAATCTTTTTTGCGTTGCGTTCTCTTTCGTGCTATGGGCTGTAAACTTCTTGACAATGTTGCGCACAGTGGACACCGAAACATTAAAATCTCTGGAGATGGACTTGTAACCTTGAGATTGTCCCGGTTTTTCCACAAAAACTTGGAATGCAATTATTTCTTGCAATTTGGAGAAGGTGCCAATAATTTTGCCCAGTCCATTTTTGGAGTTTTGCGTGGAATGTGTCAGATTTGGCTTTTTTTTTTCTTCTTCCACTTTTTTGTGTCATACCAATACAAACAAAAGAAATAAATATGGGAATGCCTAAACATTTGTAATTGCAACAATTTTCTGCGCAAAGTGGTGCATTATCTGACAGAACTGCAGGGGTGCCAATATTTTTGACCATGACTATATGCCCCACAATTTAAAAAAATAAAAAATTAGGCAAACTTTAATTACTCGCTCCAGCGCCGCTTGCTCCCGGCTGAAGCTCCTGAATGGCTGACAGGAAGAAGTGTGCAGGCGCATGAGCAGTAGAGCAAGGGGAGAGGAGAGAAAATGAAACTCAATGGACGCAGGCATGCAGCCCGGAACAGGCACTGCGGACAGACACCGTGGGACATCTTTGAAATATTGGTAACAATGCAACATTCTCTGCCTTTAGGAGGAGGTCCTTTTTTAATATGTTGTATTCACTGATGCAGAAATATAAGAACTTCTTAAGCTGGCCACAGACCTTACAACCATTGCAAGACTTTTGTCTTGCAATGGTTGTAAGGTAATTTAAAAAACGTACGATCTGCCTATCTTGGACAGGCAGATCGTACTTGCGATGATCGCAAGCCCGCCCTGCTTGCGCACACCGGCCCCTGCGGCTTTTATCTTGCGAACATGCCACAAACCAGCCGAAAATCGTACGATGTTCGGCTGGTTTTCGAACATGTTCCTAAGATAAAAGTCGTGCGATCTTACAGTAGCAGAGGTTGCACGCCTTCCACACACCTTGCGATAAACGTACGATAGCAGGATTTCCCGCGATTATCGTACGATTATCGCAAGGTGTGTGGGCACCTTAAGCCTACAATTGAAACAGGCAAAGCAGGTAAAAATTATACAAACCACAATTTTGTTTTACTTAACATTCAGATTATCATGCAAGAGTAATTTGAAAAGCAGTCATACCTAGTGGAGAGTTGTGGTCAGTAGGGAAGTGCATTATTAAAGGAGAACTATGGGGTCAGTGTTTTTCCCCATAGTTCTCCTTAGGGTAACGGGAGGACACAAACTAGCGTCCTCCCGTTACCCTAAGCTCAGTATACCGCGAGCTACAGCTCGCGGTATACTGAGACGCCGCAGCGGATCCCGACTTAGACGACGGGATCCGCCCAGCTGCGTGAGTGACAGCTGGCTCTGCCTATCTAGAGGCAGAGCCAGACGTACCCCCCCCCCCCCCCCTCCCCGCCGCCCACCCA
>NW_017307989.1:125013-125515 GCF_000935625.1 Nanorana parkeri
GAACTCGGTATGTGTTCGCTCACCTCCCGATCTACTGAGCCGACCTGTGACAGTCTCATTGTCACAGGTCGGCTAGAACTATGAGGTGAGCGAAAAGCACTCACCTCATAGTTCTCCTTTAAACTTGCAGCCAGTCCAGAAACATTCTTGGTGGATAAATAGGCTGCTGTTAGGCCTCATTCACACTGCCGTGCATATACGTGCGTACGTGCGTATTGCACCATATGCAACATATGCAAATAAATGGCTCCATACACAGCCGCGTATGGAGCCGTATATTTGCGTAGCGTATATATGCGCAAAAACAGAATGGAACCGAGATGCGTCCGGGCAGCGTATTTCTGTTTGAGCGTGTATACGCGTATACGCGCACAGTTAATTAAAATTTCCGTTAGCAATGATGCATTCTGGGAATGCAAATAGTGCACGCATATACGCTCGTATATACGCGCACATATGCTCGTAAATACGCGCATATATATTATATATACTGTATATATAT